>NW_006779287.1:1767606-1793292 GCF_000442215.2 Lipotes vexillifer | reverse complement strand
ACAAAAAAAAATAATATATATATATATATATATATATATATATATATATATATAAATGATTCTGACTAAGATCATCCATAAAACTTGACACTCAAACAAAATGACTCCATAGTATCTCCTTTGGGGACAGACAAAATGAAAAGGATTTTAATATTTTGCCAAATTTAACAGTTTTCAGGAAATCTCTTTCTTTTATGAATTTTTCAGAACTGAAATAATAGTAAAAATGATACATGCCATTGTCTATAAAAATGCTGAATACATATTGACCAACATTTAATTGAAGACTTCCTCCAAAACTTTCAATAACATCAATTACTTTAAATATAATATTGTTATAATAAAGTCTGACTCAGATTCTCAGGAATTATGTACTTAAAACAGTCACTTAACAAAATAAACTTCCCCCCCCAAAATCACAATTTTAATGACTGCAGAAAATAAGCTCACTTCGAACAATCTTTCAGTGAAAAGGAATGATGCTTGTATATCTGAAAAATATATAAAAGAAATTAATATGGCATTTAATCTTGTTACTATCTGGGGAAAATTCTGAGAATTATTATTTAACTGAAAAACTAATGCATTTGATTCATCTATGTTCCTTCAGCCCCTCTCCTAATAATAATCCAACTTATCATGAAGAGAAAAGGAAGTCATCAAAGGGAGTTGCTTTCCTGGCATTTTGACTAACTTCTCCATGGTTATTCTGATAGTGTATCCCTTAGGAATATTTGGGGACTAAGACATACAGAATATTTGGGGACTAAGACATACAGATGATATAATTGAAAACCAAACAGGGGCTAATGTCCACCACAGGGGAGATAATTAGAAAAATCATATATTGGGCTGCTGTTGTGTATGATAATCAAATAGAGTTCTGTCATTTGATTACAAGCCTCATTCAGTTCAGCCCACGTGTTCTTGAGCATGAAGTGATTAAGCAGTAAACATGCTGAGCTATTGCTGGGGGTTAGAGGGATGGCAGAGATAGGAGGAAAGGTAGAGCATTGTTTAATAGTGTAGCAAGGGAGTGTCATGATGCTAAACAGAAGAAAAGAGAACCAAATTGAAGAACAGGACTGGGAAAAACTCAGAGAGGACACCATGATGTCACATAGACATTCCTGGTACTAAGCAATAAAACAGGCAGCCCATATTCTACAGATCATTTTCCTGCCATTGGAAGCAATTAACACATTTGATAGTTTAAGAACTGAACTTTCAGACAAGCATAAGCCAGTGGTTATCATTACTCCTAGCTCTGCCCATTTTTAACTGCATGGCCACTCCACTAATAAATGAGAATCTCCTTGACTGGCATCTTGCCACTATTAAAATGGTTACTGGTAAATTCTGATTTACTAGGTTTAAGAGCCTCTGGCACGTGTAAACATAAACACCTTTGAAAAACCAACATTATCTTCTCTGAAGCAAGAAGAGTTTTGAGCATGACATCTAGGAATAAGAACAACCTGGGACACATATTAAAGTAAGATCCAGAACAGATCTGACAAAAATAAAACATGATTCCTCTGATATGGGTTTAAGAACAAAATAAAAGTTAGAAAATCTTTGGCCAAATCTCACATATAAAACAAATATCCCTTTAAAACTTGTTCCAGCATATTACAGATCTCTAATATCTGAATATTTATCTAATCACGGATAGGGTAATTTATGCTTATTTCCTTATTTCCTCCATTTCATCTCTTTGTAGGATGCCCTTCTGGTGTAGGTGAACCATAGTCCATACAATGTCATCTATTTGGTAAGTACTTTTGGTTCTGAAGATTTTATAACATACAATCAAGTGTGAAACCTATATCTAATAATCTGTGACACTCACATATGTTCACCTTCAGAAACCTCAGGTCTAAATGCCTTAACCAGTCAATCATTACGTTAGGGGAGCATATACACTCTTTATGGCCACCGTGAATTTTATAAATAAATACAATGAAAATGTAAGGCAACCTAACACTTATGCAAGTAATTTGTCCATCAGTAGTTATAAAACATAGCATAGGTTCAAGAATATGAAACTTCACAAATCGGTGTGTCTTATGAACACATGTAAGGAAGTGTTCTTTCTTTCAAAGAGCAAGCCTGTGGGGTAATTCTGCTAATTGATAAATGTCTGGTCTGCACAGATCCTTTGAAAAACATACGTTTCTCATATATGCTATGAATAAATGTGTTCCCATAGAGTTAATGGTACGTTAGGTGCTATATTTCACATTGGATATTAAGTTGTAGTTATTCAAGCTATGTTAAAAAGGTACTGTTTATAGTTTTATATATTTATTTAGAATACCGCCAAAGCCTATATTCATAATATGAACATAAAACAATAATTTAAAAGATGCATAGTCTTATTATATTTTTAATGATTAAGGTTTAGATATTTTTCTTACGACCCTTGGGATTTTCTGAACCTAGATTTAAATTTAAGCCTGCTCTAATGACCCTGACAAGAATGCCTAACAGATATATTGAAATCGAGATCTAGAATATATGACATCACTGTGTATCATATTTAATGTAATTATTTATATCTCTTTGATACATTTTTGGTTGCAAGTGCATATTGTAGTTAAAGAATGCCTTAAAAAATGATAGGTATGTTCTTGGGTAGGAAAAAGATTTAGAATGCTTCTGCTTCCATTCAAAGATGACATGAACTCCATCTTCACACTGTGATCTACCAATTATTGGTACCTAAATACATAGTCTTCCCAAATGATAACCCTGTAAAACTTTATTTCCTTGACCCCTCTGCTCTAATACCACTTTTCAAATACTACAGTAAGAATGAAAATAAAATACAGAATTACCCACCATGTTAAGCTACTATTCCCCAAAACTGTCCTGTGAAATTACATGTGTGATAATAAATATACCTTTGAAAACCCTAAACTTGTATAAATGCTGAATAAGTACAAAATATTATTAAATGAAATCTCTCTTCAAAACTTCCCTTATATTTGCATTAAATTAGTTAATGAATTTTCATTACAAATATGGCTACATATATTAGGGTTCCTCAGAGAAGTAGAATGAATATAATGTATGTACATATATAGAGTGATGTTTATTTTAAGGAAATGGCCCACACAATTGTAGGGGCTGGCAAGTTTGAAATTCTCAGGGTAGTTCAGCAGGCCAAGGGATGTGGTATAAAACTGTGGCAGAGATTGCTAGTTGCCAAAAAGTATCCATTCTTCCCTCCTTTAGCAATAGAACTTGATTTTTTTAAGTTAATTTTTTTACTGAAGTATAGTTATTTACAATGTTGTGTTAATTCCTGCTGTACAACAAAGTGTTTCAGTTATACATATATATATATATTTTTTGATATTACTTTCCATTAATGGTTTATCATAGGATATTAAATACAGTTCTCTGTGCTATACAGTAGGACCTTGTTATTTATCCATTCTATGTATAAAAGCTTATATCTGCTAACCCCATCCTCTCACTCCACCCCTCCCCCAACCCCTTCTCCCTTGGCAACCACCAGTCTGTTCTCTATGTCTGTGATTCTGTTTCTGTTTCACAGATAGGTTCATTTGTGTTATATTTTAGATTCCACAAATAAGTACTATTATATGGTATTTGTCTTTCTCTTTCTGACTTACTTCACTTAGTATGATAATCTCTAGTTGAATCCATGTTGCTGCAAATGGCATATTTCATTCTTTTATTCCATTTTATATATGTACCGCATCTTTATCCATTCATCTGTCAATGGACATTTAGGTTGTTTCCATGTCTTGGCTATTGTAAATACTGCTGCTGTGAACATAGGGGTGCATGTATCTTTTTTAATCAGAGTTTTGTCTGGATATATGCCAGGATTGGGATTGCTAGATCATATAGTAATTCTATGTCTAATTTTCTGAGGAACCACCATACTGTTTTCCACAGCAGCTGCACCAACTCACGTTGCCACCAACAGTGTAGGAGGCAGAGAACCTCAGTCTTTTCTTTTAAGGCTTTCAACTGATTGGATGAGGCCAACCCACATTATGGAGGGTAATCTGCTTTATTCAAAACCTACTGATTTAAATGCTAATCACATCTAAAAAACTTCACAGCAACATCGACAGAATGGTATTTAACCAAAAAACAGGGCACCATAGATTAGCCAAGTTTACACATAAAATTAATGATTACACTATCTAAGTCAGGGTGTTTCCCCTGTCTTCCTGAAAATCACACCAAAGCAACAAGGCAAAGAAACACCAGCCTGTAACCTCAATTTTCAGGAGAATAAGGATGCAGCTATAACAAGTTGCCTCCATCATACATGTGAAAGCTGCCAAAAGAAGTTTAGATGGTTAGAAGACATGAAGGAAGAAATCAAGGTGAGATGGCTAGGCAGTTCTCTGACAGCATCAACAGCAGGTGAGGGGCTCACTCAGAAGTGCAAAAGCTATATCTCTTGAGAAGGAGAGAACATCACCTCTGAACCAAGCGTGATAAGAGAAATTGAAGACACGGGAAGTTGTGGGAGTACACAAAGACACACAAAGGAGCCACATTTGTAGGAAGCAGTCTGTCTCTATGGCAGCAGGAGGAGAGACTAAGTCGTGAAGTCTGGAACGCTGCCTAAGATCTTTTCACACCCCACTCCCATAGGAACAATCTACAAATAGCTAGTTTAGGAAAATCCAACTTATTCAGTGATATATACTATAAAAGGATGTGGCACAGAATCAATATATAAATACTTTAAAAATGTAGTAAAGATCACAAAATTAACCAAAAGATTTCGAAAACTCAGATTCTTTCATCTTCTACTCCATGTACTCCAGGGCTCTCTCTCCACCTCACTCAAGCAAAAGCTAAACTTTAAAAAGCCTCCAAGACCCTATATGATCTCACATCCCATTACTTCTGACTTCTGTCCCCTGACCTTCTTTCTTCTCCAAGAAAACTGCAGGTATAGTTGTCTCTCAAACTTTTTTTTGGCTCTTTTCTCTCCCTAGCATATTCTTCCCCAGATATCCATATAGCTCACTCTCTTAGCTCCTTCAAGTTTTAATCAATTATCACCTCCTGAAAGTGATTGTCACAGGTGACATTATTTAAAACTGTGACCAACACATGGACATTCCTTATTCCTCTTCTCTGAGTTGTATTTTCCTGCATAACACAATTCACAATCTGATATATTAAATATTTTCACAAATTTTTATTGTATTTTGTTTTACTTGCTGCTACATCCTCAGTGCCTGCAAATAAAATTCACAATATATTTGTTAAATGCTGAATGGCTGAATGAGTAAATGAATGCACACTCTTCAGAAAATGTTTCCACAGAATGGATAGAGAGCATGGCCAAGCATATCACTTAAATTAAGAGGACTGAATTAAATCATCACCCTAAGAAGGAAATTCATAAAGGACAAATTTCAGAACTTAGGGCAGAGGTAGGGGAACAACAGAAAAAGATGCAGCAAGGACTGATGGAAGAAAGGAATAAGTAGGAAAAAAAGAAACATCACATATAGAAAAATGAAATTTGAAGAAGCACAAAAATAGATACCTCAGCAAACCCAATAAGGAATATATGAAATAGAAACAAGTAAAGTAAGCAAAAACGTAATGGAAATTAACTATTTACATAGATTAGAATAAAGAAAATGTAATGAAATACCATGCAGTAATACAAGGGGAAAAAATTATACACACAATATAGATGAAAAAAGCCAGATATAAAGCCTACATACTATATGACTTCATTTATATGAAATTCTAGAAAAGATGAAATGCTGGTAACAGCAACATAGATCAGAGATTGCCTGAGGGCAGGAATTGACTGCAAACAACAGGACAGAAGTTTGGGGGGTCATGGAAGTGTTCTAAAATTGTCATTGCACATCTGTATACATTTGCCAAAACTACCTCAATATATTGTTTTTGTTTTTGTTTAAGGATTAGAGAGAAAATAATTGATTTAGAAAAGAGGCACAGAGCATCTAATACACACATAATTGAAATTCTCTATGAAGAAAATTGAAATAACATTTAAATACATAAAATCAAGAAAACTTTTTTGAAATTTATTTTTATTAATTTATTAAATAAACAATATCATTTATTGTATACCAATCACAGTATTAAACATACTTTAAAGGTTAATTCAATCTCATAACAACCCTCTAAGGCAAATCCTATTATTTTCCCTATTATGCAGATGAGGAGACTGAAATGCAGATAATTATCTCAAGTCTCAGCTAATAAGTGGCAATGCCCTAGTTATTTACATGTTTAAAGGACACATTATATGCTAAAGCAAACTGAGTAGGATGCTCAACAGCCAGACTTAGGTTAGTACAATTACTAGACCTTAACTATACAGCAACGAAGAGAAAATAACCAGATATTTATAGGGAGAAAAATAAGGCTGGCTTCAGATTTCTATTTAGAAATACTTAATGCCAGAAGACAGTGGAAAACTTACAAGATAATAAAAAATGAAGAAACCATTTACAAATTTTATAGTAACTGCAAATGTCTAAAGATATTAAACTAAACATGAAAAAATTCAGAAAATATTATCTACATGAGTTCCTCTTATAACCACAAAATTCAGCAAACAAAATGATAATAGGGAAATTTAGACTAAAATGTTGGGTGGTATATTAACAGCATTCTCCAGAGAAACAGAAGCAATAAAATATAGGATTTATTATAAGGAATTGATTCACATGATTTTGGAGGCTGGCAAGTCCAAAATCTGCAGGGTGGGTCAGTAGGCTGGAGAACCAGGAGAGCCAATGTTCCATTCAAGGCCTAAGTCAGGCTGCTGTAGACAGTCTGAGGGCAGTCTGCTGGAGAATTCTCCCTTGCTTGGGGGAGACCTTTCTGTCCTTTTGTTCTATTCAGGCCTTCAACTGATTGAATTATTGGGTGAGACCCACCCACATTATGGAAGACAATATTCTTTACTCAAAATCTACCCATTTAAATATTAATCTCATCTAAAACACTGTCACAGAAATATCCAGAATAATGTTTGATAAGGTATCTGGGCACTCCATGGCCCAGCCAAGTTGATACATAAAATTAACTACCACAGGTGGTAGAAACAATATTCTGTGATAAAAAGGCAATGAATTAGAAATTAACAAAAAAGTAAATGTATATATCTATAAATCTGGTCATGGAAAAACCTCTCTTAATTCCAGTTAAGTGCTAATCAAAATTGTAGAACTTCTAAAAAGCAAAGATAATACAAAATACTCCATATTTGAGTATATGGAATATAGATAAGCAGCCTTATATACTTTTATCAGCTAAAAAGAAAGAATGCACAGCCTTATATACTTTTATCAATTAAAAAGAATGTATTAAGTAATATTAGAATAGTAAGAAGTACAGAAATAAATTGAAAGCAAGCATAAGGAAAGAATTAATAAAAACAAACAAAAAACAAATTAATAAAAAACAAAATTAGAATTTAATGAGATAAAAATGGTCAAAATCCAAAAAAAAATCAACAATAAAACATAAAAGTGACTAGCTAATCAAGATCAATTGGAAGAAAGCATATAACAGGAAGGCAAATGACGCAATGTCACAAAAGGCACAAAAAATAGAAGAAATTGGGTGACTGATAAGTACTGTGTTGATACTATAAAAATAAATTTGAAATATGAATAACAGATATTTTCCGAAGAAAAATAATTTGTCAAAACTGATGTTGAAAACCAGAAAATCAGAAAAGGTTAATTTCGGGCTTCCCAGGTGGTGCAGTGGTTGAGAGTCCACCTGCCAATGCAGGGGACACGGGTTCATGCCCTGGTCCAGGAGGATCCCACATGCCACGGAGTGGCTGGGCCCGTGAGCCATGGCCGCTGAGCCTGTGCGTACAGAGCCTGTGCTCTGCAATGAGAGAGGCCACAACAGTGAGAGGCCTGCATATCACAAAAAAAAAAAAGAAAGAAAGAAAGAAAAGGTTAATTTCCATAACACAATTGAAAGAAAAATTGTCAAAGATTAATCCTCCTAGAGAGCAGTAGAGTCAAAGGTCTTCCCTGGAGAATTCCAAGAAATGTTCAACAACCAGACTATTGAAATGCTATTAAACTGCTTCAGGCTTAAAAAGGAAAGCAAGCTTATAAAATGAATATGACATTGATACTAAAGTCTCATTAAGACTGTACTTTACAAACAAACTATAGAGTACTGCATGTCAAGATGGTGGCAGGGGAGGATGTGGAGTTTGCGTCTGCCCAAAATTAGGGCCCCTTCTGGACACTGGTAGGGGACCTTGACACCTAAGGAGACAGGAGGAACACCCAAGTGACTGGATAGGACAAGGCGGGAGTGAGGAGGGAGGAGAAGTGGAGGCCAGACCGGACTGGCACCCCTGAGGGGTGGCTGGGAGGGAGGAGGGGTTCCCATGCCTAGAGGGACCCTTGGGGGCTCAGAGGATTGGGGGGAGCATGCCTAGCGTCTCCCCTGCCCAATAGGCCCGGGAAGCCTGCAGAGCTCATGGGCTGGGTTCTTGGCCCTCCAAGGCCCCTTCTCGGCCACATTGGTCCTAGGGGCATAGAATGGAGGTGCGGGGAGAAGAGGAGAGGTGGGTGGGAGGGCTTCTCCAGGACTGGATGATCAGGGGAGGCTCAGAAGGTGCTTCCCCTGCCCATTCAGGCCCCGGGAATCCTTCTGGGCTCCCGGGCCTGGTCCTCCATTCTCCAGGGCCCACTCTGGCCTCATGGGTCCTAGGGGCATGGTGGGGGTGGAATGAGGAGAGGTGGACAGTGGGAGGGGACCCTCCTGGACTGGAAGATCAGGGGAAGTGTGGCAGGCATTTCCTCCACCCACTCTGGCCCCGGGAAGCCTGCTGGGCTCCTGGGTCTGGTCCTCTGCCCTCCGAGGCCCCCTACGGCTATGGGGATCCTAGGGACATAGTAAGGAGGGAGGAGGGGGGAAGAGAAGGAGAGGCAGATGGGGAAATCATCCGTGGCTGGGGGATCAGGGGAGGTGCTGCAGGCGTTCCCCCCATGAACTCGGCTTCAGGAAGCCTGTCTGGCTTACAAGTCTGGTCCCCTGCGTTTCAGGGTTCCCTCTGGCCATGTGGGCATAGGAGGGACATAGGAGGGAAGGGGTAGAAGAAGAGACCCCAACGGGAAGGGGCCCTCTGGGATCAGAGGATCATGGGGGGAACATGCCTAGCATTTCCCCCACCCACTTGGGCCCATGAGCCTGCTGGGGTCCTGGACCTGGTACTCCACCCTCCAAGGCAAGAGGTATGCCTGGGACCCTTCTGCTGGGCTGAACCTAAGACCAAACGCCAACCCCCCCAGGGCCTTTTCCAGCCCTGTGGGTCCTAAACATAGGCCCTGCCCACCACCTAAACCCCGCCCTGCCTAAGCCCCACCCCCCACAGGCAACACCTTTTCTGTCTTTTTTTTTTTCTCTTTTCTCCTCTTTTTTACTATTGTAGTTCTGTTTTACCTTCCAGTTGTTGTTTCATCAAAATTTTTATTTTTTTTACTCTTTCTAACATATCTTTTAGTTTTTATTTTTTATTCTTTGTTATTGTTCTGCTCTCTTTCTTCTTTTTCTTTTTCTTTTTCTTTTTTTTTCTTTTGCTGCCCTTCATGGTTTGCAGGATCTTGCTTCACAAGCCAGGGGTCAGGTCAGAGCTCGCCACATTGGTCCTAGGGGCATAGAATGGAGGTGCGGGGAGAAGAGGAGAGGTGGGTGGGAGGGCTTCTCCAGGACTGGATGATCAGGGGAGGCTCAGAAGGTGCTTCCCCTGCCCATTCAGGCCCCGGGAATCCTTCTGGGCTCCCGGGCCTGGTCCTCCATTCTCCAGGGCCCACTCTGGCCTCATGGGTCCTAGGGGCATGGTGGGGGTGGAATGAGGAGAGGTGGACAGTGGGAGGGGACCCTCCTGGACTGGAAGATCAGGGGAAGTGTGGCAGGCATTTCCTCCACCCACTCTGGCCCCGGGAAGCCTGCTGGGCTCCTGGGTCTGGTCCTCTGCCCTCCGAGGCCCCCTACGGCTATGGGGATCCTAGGGACATAGTAAGGAGGGAGGAGGGGGGAAGAGAAGGAGAGGCAGATGGGGAAATCATCCGTGGCTGGGGGATCAGGGGAGGTGCTGCAGGCGTTCCCCCCATGAACTCGGCTTCAGGAAGCCTGTCTGGCTTACAAGTCTGGTCCCCTGCGTTTCAGGGTTCCCTCTGGCCATGTGGGCATAGGAGGGACATAGGAGGGAAGGGGTAGAAGAAGAGACCCCAACGGGAAGGGGCCCTCTGGGATCAGAGGATCATGGGGGGAACATGCCTAGCATTTCCCCCACCCACTTGGGCCCATGAGCCTGCTGGGGTCCTGGACCTGGTACTCCACCCTCCAAGGCAAGAGGTATGCCTGGGACCCTTCTGCTGGGCTGAACCTAAGACCAAACGCCAACCCCCCCAGGGCCTTTTCCAGCCCTGTGGGTCCTAAACATAGGCCCTGCCCACCACCTAAACCCCGCCCTGCCTAAGCCCCACCCCCCACAGGCAACACCTTTTCTGTCTTTTTTTTTTTCTCTTTTCTCCTCTTTTTTACTATTGTAGTTCTGTTTTACCTTCCAGTTGTTGTTTCATCAAAATTTTTATTTTTTTTACTCTTTCTAACATATCTTTTAGTTTTTATTTTTTATTCTTTGTTATTGTTCTGCTCTCTTTCTTCTTTTTCTTTTTCTTTTTCTTTTTTTTTCTTTTGCTGCCCTTCATGGTTTGCAGGATCTTGCTTCACAAGCCAGGGGTCAGGTCAGAGCTCCGAGTCTGAACCACTGGACTAACAGAGAACCTCAGACCCCAGGGAATATTCATTGGAGTGAGGTCTCCTGGAAGTCTTCATCTTGGCCCCAAGACCCAACTCTACCTAGCAGCCTACAAACACCATTGCTGGAAGCCTCAGGCCAAACAACCAGTAAGACAGGAACACAATCCCACCCATCTAAATAATTAAATAAATAAATAAAGATGACAAAATATGTCACAGATGAAGGAACAAGGTAAAAACCTACAAGACCAAATAAATGAAGGGGAAATAGGCAACCTACCTGAAAAACAATTCAGAGTAATGATAGTAAAGATGATCCAGAATCTCAGAAATAGAATGGAGACATGGATGGAGAAAATACAAAAACGTTTAAAAAAGATCTAGAAGAACTAAAGAACAAATAAACAGAGATGAACAACACAATAACTGCAATGAAAAATACACTAGAAGGAAACAATAACAGAATAACTGAGGCAGAAGAATGAATAAGTGAGCTTGAAGACCAAATGGTGAAAATAACTACCGAAGAGCCAAATAAGGAAAAAAGACCTCTGGAACAACACTATATGCACCAACATTCAAATTATAGGGGTCCCAGAAGAGGAAGAGAAAAAGAAAGGGTCTGAGAAAATATTTGAAGAGATAACAGTGGAAAACTTCCCAAATATGAAAAAGGAAATAGTCCCCTAAGTCCAAGAAGTGCAGAGAGTCCCACACAGGATAAACCATAAGAGAAACACACCAAGACATATGTTAATCAAACTAACAAAAATTAAATTCATAGAAAAAATATTAAAAGCAGCAAGGAAAAACGAAAATTAACATACAAAGGAATCCCCATAAGGTTATCAGCTGATTTTTCAGCAGAAATTCTGCAGACCAGAAAGGACTGGCAGGATACACTTAAAGTGATGGAAGAGAAAAACCTACAACCAAGATTACTGTAACCGGCAAGGGTCTCATTAAAATTCCGTGGAGAAATCAAAACCTTTTCAGACAAGCAAAAGTTAAGAGAATTCAGCACCACCAAACCTGCATTACAGCAAATGCTAAAGGAACTTCTCTAGGCAAGAAAAAAAAGAGAAGAAAAAGACCCACATAAACACACCAAAAACAATTAAGAAAGTGGTAATAGGAACATACATATTGATAATAACCTTGAATATAAATGGATTAAATGCTTCACCCAAAAGACACAGACTGGCTGAATGGATACAAAAACAAGACCCATATATATGCTGTCTACAAGAGACCCACTTCAGACCTAGGGACACATACAGACTGAAAGTGAGGAGATGGAAAAAGATATTCCATGCAAATGGAAATCAAAAGAAAGCTGGAGTAGCAATACTCATATCAGATAAAATAGACTTTAAAATAAAAACTATTACAGGAGACAAAGAAGGACACTACATAATGATCAAGGGATCAATCCAAGAAGAAGATATAACAATTGTGAGTGGAGAAAAGACAGCCTCTTCAATAAGTGATGCTGGGAAAACTGGACAGGTACATCTAAAAGTATGAAATTAGAACACTCCCTAACACCATATACAAAAATAAACTCAAAATGGATTAAAGACCTAAATATAAGGCCAGACACTATCAAACTCTTAGAGGAAAACATAGGCAGAACACTCTGTGACATACATCACAGCAAGATCCTTTTTGAACCACCTCCTAGAGAAATGGAAATAAAAACAAAAATAAACAAATGGGACCTAGTGAAACTTAAAAGCTTTTCACAGCAAAGGAAACCATAAATGAGACCAAAAGACAACCCTCAGAATGGGAGAAAATATTTGCAAATGAAGCAACTGACAAAGGATTAATCTCCAAAATTTACAAGCAACTCATGCAGCTCAATAACAAAAAAACTAAACAACCCAATCCAAAAATGGGCAGAAGACCTAAATAGACATTTCTCCAAAGAAGACACACATATTGCCAACAAACACATGAAAGAATGCTCAACATCATTAATCATTAATTGTTAGAGAAATGCAAATCAAAACTACAATGAGATATCATCTCACACTGGTCAGAATGGCCATCATCAAAAAATCTACAAACAATAAATGCTGGAGAGGGTGTGGAGAAAAGGGAACCCTCTTGCACCATTGGTGGGAATGTAAATTGATACAGCCACTATGGAGAACAGTGTGTAGGTTCCTTAAAAAACTAAAAATAGAACTACCATATGAACCCAGCAATCCCACTACTGGGCATATACCCCCAGAAAACCATAATTCAAAAAGAGTCATGTACCAAAATGTTCATTGCAGCTCTATTTACTATAGCCAGGACATGGAAGCAACCTAAGTGTCCATCGACAGATGAATGGATAAAGAAGATGTGACACATATATACAATGGAATATTACTCAGCCATAAAAAGAAATGAAATTGAGTTATTTGTAGTGAGGTGGATGGACCTATTGTCTGTTATACAGAGTGAAGTAAGTCAGAAAGAGAAAAAGAAATACCATATCCTAACACATATATATGGAATCTAAGAAAAAAAAAGTCATGAAGAACCTAGGGGCAAGACGGCAATAAAGACACAGATCTACTAGAGAATGGACTTGAGGATGTGGGGAGGGGGAAGGGTAAGCTGTGACAAAGTGAGAGAGTGGCATGGACATATATACACTACCAAAAGTAAAATAAATAGCTAGTGGGAAGCAGCCGCATAGCACAGGGAGATCAGCTTGGTGCTTTGTGACCACCTAGAGGGGTGGGATAGGGAGGCTGGGAGGGAGGGAGATGCAAGAGGAAAGAGATATGGGAACATATGTATATGTATAACTGATTTACTTTATTATAAAGCAGAAACTAACACACCATTGTATAGCAATTATACTCCAATAAAGATGTTAAAAATATATATATATTTATGCACCCAACATAGGAGCACCTCAATACATAAGGCAAATGCTAACAACCATAAAAAGGGAAATCGACAGGAACACAATAATAGTAGGGGAACTTAACACCCCACTTACACCAATGGACAGATCATCCAAACAGAAAATAAATAAGGAAACTCAAGCTTTAAATGGCACATTAGACCAGACAGATTTAATTGATATTTATAGGACATTCCACCTGAAAGTGGCAGAATACACTTTCTTCTCAAGTGCACAGAGAACATTCTCCTAGATAGATCACATCTTGGGTCACAAATCAAGCCTTGGTAAATTTAAGAAAATTGAAATCATATCAAGCATCTTTTCTGACCACAGGCTATGAGATTAGAAATCAGCTACAGGAAAAGATTGTAAAAAACACAAATACATGGAGGCTAAACAGTGCAATACTTAATAACCAAGAGGTCACTGAAGAAATCAAAGAAGAAATTTAAAAATACCTAGAAAAAAATGAGAATGAAAACACAATGACCCAAAACCTATGGGACACAGCAAAAACATTCCTAAGAGGGATGTTTATAGCAATTCAAGCTCACCTCAAGAAACAAGAAAAATCTCAAATAAACAATCTAACATTACACCTAAAGCAACTAGATAAAGAAGAACAAAGAAAACCCAAAGTCAGTAGAAGGAAAGAAATCATAAAGATCAGAGCAGATATAAATGAAATAAAAATGTAGAAAGCAATAGCAAAGATCTATAAAACTAGAAGTTGGTTCTTTGAGAAGATAAACAAAATTGATGAACCTTTAGCCAGACTCATCAAGAAAAAAAGAGAGAGCATGCAAATCGAAAATTAGAAATGAAAAAGGAGAAATCACAACTGACACTGCAGAAATACAAAGGATTATAAGAGACTACTGTGAACAAGTCTATGCCAATAAAATGGACCACCATGAAGAAATGGACAAATTCTTAGAAAGGTACAATTTTCCACGACTGAACCAGGAAGAATTAGAAAATATAAACGGACCTATTACAAGTAATGAAATTGAAACTGTGATTAAAAATCTTCCAACAAACGAAAGTCATGGACCAGATGGCTTCACAGACGAATTCTATTAAACATTTAGGGAAGAGCTAAGACTGATCCTTCTCAAACTCTTCAAAAAAATTTCAAAGGGAGGAACACTCCCAAATTCGTTCTGTAAAGCCACCATCACCCTGATACCGAAACCAGACAAAGATATCACAAAAAAAGAAAATTACAGACCAATACCACTGATGAACATATATGCAAAAATTCTCAACGAAATACTAGCAAACAGAATCCAACAACACGTTAAAAAGATCATACACCATGATCAAGTGAGATTTATCCCAGGAATGCAAGCATTCTTCAATATATGCAAATCAATCAATGTGATAAACCATATTAACAAATTGAGGAATAAAAATCATATTATCATCTCAATAGATGCAGAAAAAGCTTTTGACAAAATTCAACACCCATTTATGGTAAAAACTCTCCAGAAAGTGGGCATATAGGGAAGCTACCTCAACATAATAAAGCCATCTATGACTAACCCACAGCAAACATCATATTCAATGGTGAAAAACTGAAAGTATATCCACTAAGATCAGGAACAAGACAAGGATGTCCACTCTTGCTACTCTTATTCAACATAGTTTTGGAAGTCCTAGCCATGGCAATCAGAGAAGAAAAAGAAATAAAAGGAATGCAAATTGGAAAAGAGAAGTAAAATTGTCACTGTTTGCAGATGACATGATACTATACATAGAAAATCCAAAAGATGCCACCAGAAAACTACTAGAACTAATCAATGAATTTGGTAAGGTTGCAGGATACAAAATTAATACACAGAAAGCTCTGGCATTCCTATACACTAATGATGAAAAATCTGAAAGAGAAATTAAGGAAACACTCCCATTTACCATTGCAACAGAAAGAATAAAATACCTAGGAATGAACTTACTTAAGGAAGCAAAAGACTTGTACTCAGAAAACTATAAAACATAATTGAAAGTAATCAAAGATGACATAAACAGATGGAGAAATATACCATGTTCTTGGATTGGAAGAATCAATATGGTAAAAATGACTACACTACCCAAAGTAATCTACAGATACAATGCAATCCTTATCAAACTATCAATGGTAGTTCACAGAACTAGAACAAAACATTTTACAATTTTTATGGAAACACAGAAGCCCCCACATAGCCAAAGCAATCTTGAGAAAGAAAAACAGAGCTGGAGGAATCAGGCTCCCTGACTTCAAAGTATACTATAAAGCTACAGTAATCAAGACAGTATGGTATTGGCACAAAAACAGAAATATAGATCAATGGTACAGGATAGACTAGTCCAGAGATAAACCCATGCACATATGGTCACCTAATTTATGACAAAGGAAGCAAGAACATACAATGGAGAAAAGACAGCCACTTCAATAAGTGGTGCTGGGAAAACTGGACAGCTACATGTAAAAGAATGAAATTAGAACACTACCTAACACTATACAAAAAAAAAAAAAACTCCAAATGGATTAAAGACCTACATTTAAGGCTGTACACTATAAAACCCTTTGAGGAAAACATAGGCAGAACACTCTTTGACATAAATCACAGCAAGATCTTTTTTCACCCACATCCTAGAGTAATGGAAATAAAATCAAAAATAAACAACTGGGAGCTAATGAAACTTAAAAGCTTTTGCACAGCAAAGGAATCCATAAAAATGATGAAAAGACAACCCTCAGAATGGGAGAAAATATTTTCAAATGAAGCAATGGACAAAGGATTAATCTCCAAAATATACAAACAGCTCATGGAGCTCAATATCAAAAAAACAAACAACCCAATTAAAAAATGGGCAGAAGACCTAATTAGACATTTCACCAAAGAAGACACACAGATAGCCAAGAGGCACATGAAGAGATGCTCAACATCACTAATTATTAGAGAAATGCAAATCAAACTACAATGAGGTATCACCTCACACTGGTCAGAATGGCCATCATCAAAAAATCTACAAACAATAAATGCTGGAGAGGGTGTGGAGAAAAGGAAACCCTCTTGCACTGTTGGTGGGAATGTAAATTGACACAGCCACTATGGAGAACAGTATGGAGGTTTCTTAAAAAGCTAAAAATAGAACTGCCATATGACTCAGCAATCCCACTACTAGGCACATACCCTTAGAAAACCATAATTCAAAAGGATACATGTACCCCAGTGTTCATTGCAGCACTATTTACAATAGCCAGAACATGGAAACAACCTAAATGTCCAACGATAGATGAATGGATAAAGAAGATGTGGTACATATATACAATGGAATATTACTCAGCCATAAAAAGGAATGAAATTGGGTCATTTATAGAGATGTGGATGGGCCTAGAGTCTGTCATACAGAGTGAGGTAAGTCAGAAAAACAAATATCCTACATTAATGCATATATGTGGAATCTAGAAAAATGGTACAGATGAACTTATTTGTAGGGCAGGATAGAGAGTGGCTATAAAGAATGGACATGTGGACACAGGGGGGCGAAGGGGAGGGTGGAATGAATTGAGAGATTAGGTTTGACATAAATACCCTACCATGTGTAAAATAGATAGCTAGTGGGAACCTGCTGTATAGGGAGCTAGCTCGGTGCTCTGTGATGACCTAGATGAGTGGGATGGGGGGAGATGGGAAGGAGGTCCAAGAGGGACGGGATATAGGTATACATATAGGTGATTCACTTCATTGTACAGCAGAAACTAACACAACATTGCAAAGCAATTTTACTCCAATGGAAAAAAAAAAAAGAAAAAAAAATACTGCGTGTGTATACTAGGAAGAATGGCAGTTCATTTCTCCCATCTTTTAGAAATGAAACTGAATTTTCTTTTCACAAAAACAAACAAACAAAAAAACTATAGAACAATGTTACTTATAAATATTGGTGCAAAAATCCTAAAGAAAATACAGCAAAATTAAAAGATAATTTTACCATGACTGACCACGTTTTATTACACAAATGTAATGATGATTCAAAATTAGGAAATCTATTATCATAAGTAATATAAATCACCACCACAGACAATAAAAAGCATTTGAAACAATTTAGCAACCACACTTGATAAACATTTAGTTGAGATATGTGGAATGTCATTTTTGTAGGTGAGAAAAGAAATCAAATATTGTTCAACCTAATAATACCAAATGAGACAGAAGTCAATAGATTCATGGTAAAAGTATATCTGTCTCAGCTCACAAGTCAATGAGTTTAAACTGAGGAAGAAATCAGAGGTAAAGCATTTTGGAAGAAGCATGTAAAACTTTTACTATTTTCTAAGATATGATTGTTTATCTGTAGAACCCAAGAGAATAAACTAGAAAATTCTTACAAAAAATTCAGTAAGTTAAAGGGATATTAAACTAATATACAGAAACCAGCAGCTTTCATATATGCAAGTAACAAACAGTTAGAAAATGTAATTCAAGGAAAAAAAAACTATTTACAATATCAAGGTTAAACAGGAAAGACTAACAGTAACAAAGATGAAAATGATCTCTTTCAAGAAAACTTTAAAGCAGCATCGAAGGACAAGGCATAGACCTAAACAAATGTCACAACATACTATGTCATTGGATAGGAATGCTCAATATCAAAAAGATTTTAATTCTCCTTTACTCTAAATTTGATATAACCTAAATAAAACTAGTAAATATAAATTAGACAAACTAATAATCATAATCACAACTAATTAAAATGTTTAAATAGAAAAATATACAAAGAAAAATTTTGAGCAAAACTCTTAAGAAAGGAAGACAATAAAGAATATGAACCTTATGAGATAACAATTTACTTATGATATATTTATAATAAATATTAGTAAAACTTCAACATTAAAACAGTGAGGTACTGGCTCATAAATAAACAGAGATCAGTGGCCCAGAATAAAGCATCAAGAAATCTATACAAATATATATAAAAATTTGAAAGATGCTATAAAGTTAGCATATCAAATTGGTGAAGAAAAGATGAATTCTTCAGTAAATGGCATTGGAATAAATGGATAAAAGTAAGCTGTATTCATACCTCATCCCAGACACCAAGGTAAATTCCAAGCAAAGCTAATATTTAAACAATAGATTAACATACCATTAAAGAAAAGATGGATAGATTTATCTACATAAATGTAAAGAAATTCTGTAAGGCCAAATAATATATATAAATATAGTCAAAAGGAAAACAAAAAAATGAAGAAACTATTTGCTAAATCAGGTCAAAAATGTCTCAACTCTAACATATATTTTCCTAAATATTAATATTAAAGAATATTGTAAGAAATATGAATAAGGAAAAGAACAATAACTCAATAGATCTTTGGTGAAAGGATATGATCATACAGTTTACAGGAAAGAAAATGTTCTTTTAAATGTGAAAAGCATAAACTCAATGATAATAAAAGAAACATGCACTAATGACACAGAAATGCCACTTTTTTCACCTATCGATTTGAAAAAGAGAATAAGATTTCATTTTACACTGTTAGTAAGGTTGTGTAGAATCCAATCTCATACACTTCTGGAGTGTGCATTCATAGTTTTTATGATGATCAATTTGATAATACCTGTGAAAACTGCAAATGCATATGTAGTTTGACCTAGTTAATCTTACTTCTGGAAGATTTTCCATGGATATACCCTTGTTTTAAATAATATAACTACTAGGTTATTAATTGGATAAAAATTTTTTAAAAAGATAAGTGTTGATCAATAGGGAGCTGTTTAAATTATGGTGCATTCATATAATACAATAATATGCAACTGATAAAATGAGAAAGCACTTAACGTGTGAATATGGACAGATTTACTGTTAAGTATCATGGTCTAGATAGCAGGTATAGAATACTAAATTTAGAAAAAAATAGAAAAATGATACTACATATTCATATTTACCTGTACATGCATAAAGAACCTGCTGATACTGGCTCTCTGTGGGGCTGAGGTGAGACCTGGGTGGATAGAGAGTAGGGGCAGGGAAAGACTTTTTTCTCTATAACTTACATTTAATATATTTTATAAAGTTTTGGCCATGTAAAAATTTTATTTAGTAAACTAATTAAATTTTTTAAAATATATTATACATTTTAATGCTTAATGTTGTGTGAAAATCCCTGAAACTCAACTTCCTCTTAAGTCTATGTGATAGATTTAGAGTTATGTCTTTATTTTTACATATTCATGCAACAGTTCCAGTTCTGTGTTTATTTTTGCATTGTTCTCATCTAGTTTAAATTGTAGATATCTCATATTACACAGCTACCCATATGTTTATGTTTAGCATGATGCATGCAATTTGAGTTCATATTGATTAGGAAATCTTTTTTTAAATGTTTTAAAACAGTTAAAAAAACTTCAATAAAAGCAAATTTATTTTAATGTGAAAAATACAACACCATTTCAATTCCTGAAATTTCAATCCTCCCACCCTCATCCCATACCCCACCAAACAACAAGCAAACAAAAACACATAATATAGGGGATTCATTGAAACGTCTGCCCCAACCAAGCCCCTTCTCTGCTTACCACCTCGACCACCACCATGCACACCCATTTAGAAGTGGAACGACAGGGTAGGGCGATAAAACTTGCACTTAGCTTTGATGCCTTCCCAGACAGGGAACAAGATTGAAATGTCAGTAAGGTGTCCAAAAATATTTGTTGAAACTTCTATGTTTGATATGTGAAGAACATTTATAGTTTAGACACCGTGTTGAATTTAGGATTAGATGTATCATTGATATCAGCAATCACTAAATTAGTAGCATACCTCAGCTCCAGTGGTGGGTAAACAGTATGTGCTGATATGGCGCTGTGAAGAACCCTGAGACTCCATGGAGAAGGAAAAAGGTACAGCTAGGCCCAAACTTCCACTTGTCCCCACCAATGCATCAGCTGTCTTGGACTTCTCTACACCAGACCAGCCATCAGCTAAATACCACCAAGTGACCCAGGACAGCACAATGTGGGGCAGAAGAATTACCTAACCAAGTCCTACCCAAGCTCCTGACCCAGAAAAATTTGAGGTATAATACAGTTGTTTGCTATTTTAAGACACTAAGTTTTGGGGTAATTTGTAACATGTTATATAACTGGTACAATAAATACAGGAAAAATTATTAACTGAATTAGAGATACATTTGATATATTTTTAAATGAAAAATGTTTAAATTGTTTTGACTTTCCATTTTCAAACAAGCAAAAAACCCTTTCCTAACAAACTGTTACTTAACTAAGATCAATTTTCATCTCCCTATGAGTCTTTTGTGGCTATTCAACCTCCACACAATTAGACTACTATGTCTCACATCAATTAAATGTGTATTTTCATAATTCAAAGAAAACTAAAAATTTTGAAAATTGAGAAATTATGTCCCCAATGTTTGACTAGTTATTCATATCATGACAATATCAAAGATTCACAATGAGCATATTTTATTATGTACCAGCCACCTCAATAATAATGATAATAATTTTTCAATAAGTCTAGTTCCTTTTCATTTTTCAGCCTATAAATTCAATATTCCTAAGACTAAAGATTTGGCAAGCCTCTGGCAGCCTGACAAGGCCCCTTTAATAACTTCTGCTTGCTAAGAACAGCAATGCTGACATGGACCTGCCTAGAGAAGGCCTGTTTAATATTAGCTTTCCATCTCAGTCCAGTGGTGTGACCGAGACTCTGAGCTACATCGCTTTGGCAAGAGAAAACCTGTTTAATTACCTTCCCCAGCTGTACTTACTAAGTGGAATGATTATTAAATCTGTCTCTCTATTTCACAGTTTCAGTATACATTTCAAATATATGCCAAGAGAAACGGAGGACATAGATTCTGTGGGAGTAGACAGGACTAAAATCCTCATCACAACAGGTGTCTTGAGTATTGTTGCCTAGGGCTCGACCAACCCTCTGTTCTCTAATATGAAACTGGAAGGTTCTTAGATGCTCTGCCAGCTTTGTAACTGAATGTAACCTTTCATCATTTATCCACATTATTTTCCAGTTCATGTTCAAGGGAAGATAATAATTCTTGGTCTTTTCCTTCTTTACCTGCTGGAGGATAATTTGAGTCCTTTACTCTGAAGTCCAAAGACATGATAAAACCACAAACTTGTGTTGATCCAATTTATAAATTTTTTCCATCTGTTTCTCAGAGTTCATTGCTATCCTACTATTAATGACAGAGATGACACATGTCCCCAGAGAAGACTAAGTGACCCACTACCATTATAATTCCTGCTGTATCATAAAAAGTCATGTAAGGTTTATCCATGTCTATAATAACCCTGTACCTTTAAATAGCCTCTGCACACTCCTCAGAGGTAAGCCCCAAAGTTTGAGAAGTACCATCTACCTTTCACTCATGCTTTTCTTAAAACATTTCTTCATTCATAAGAGCCCTTTGTTGTCTAATTTCATAACTTATATCTCATCTCTATATCACTTATCTGTTTTATAAATCACTGGTGAATTGTCTCTTTCTTGCCTGTAGACTTTAATATAGTATTTGTTAAATTCTGCAACCGAAATGTAAACTAGCTTTTACATTTACTCCACTTGTATCAGTGACTATGGATCTCAACCTAAGTGCCAGTTTAAATAATACAGTTAACCTCCTGTAGCATTTAGTAATTAAAATTCATTTTTATTTTGAAGTTTTGTTTGGAATTTTGAATCAGGAAGTTAGTTAATGCCATGGTGTAGCAATTTTTAGGTTAAATGAACATAGTAAGCCATGAGAGAATTGGCCAGAGGAATGCTATATTTCCTTCTAGTCATGAATGCTAGTCAGAATTTGGTGTGACAGTGCCAAATATAGCTCTGAATTATAAAGATAGAGGCCTCATTGATAAGCATTTTGGGGGTTAATAGGGGGAAAACTGCACCCTTTTTTCACTCCACTAAACCTTGAAGTTTTCAGTACAAATAATGCATTGTCATTTGGGATATCTATAAAACCTGCATGACCAGCCATGTATTCCTGAGTAAACCATAGAGATTATATCAATATTGGATAAAATGTAATGATTTAAGTTATGTCCTTATACTCTTTACTGAGAGGTTTATACCAGTAATTTTCCCCAACTCTATGAAATGCCACAGAGCCTTCATATAATCTTTGGGACCCAAACCATGGAGCATGAGGAATAGTGTGATGGAGGAAAAACACTCTGGAGTTCATTCTGAGCTTGATTCTTAACTCTGTGACTTATTCTTTATGTCATCTGAATCTTATCATTTAACTTTTTTTTTCTTGTTAACTTACTTATTTTGTCCTTTTTTATATGCGTCTCTGTGATAAATAAAAATGCCTGGGTCTCTTGCTCATAGAATGGTCACTTTTGTCTGTCAGCCTGTCAACATCCTTGTTTTGGGGGGGTTTTCTGTATTTTTGAAATTGAGGTATAATTGACATATAACATTATATTAGTTTCAGTATATATTATGTATATAATAAATCCAGTAAACATCCATCACCATACATAATTACAAATATTTCTCCTTGTGATGAGAATTTTTAAGATCTACTCTCTCCCCAGGACTTATTTATTTTATAACTGGAAGTTTGTACCTTTTCATTTCATTCTTCTTGATATCAGTTCTTCATCTGCAAAATAAAGGGTTTGTTCTAGAATAATCTTTTGAACGTTCTCTTCCAAGTTTAAAATTCAAAAAGTCAGTAAGCTTATTGTATTATTGGATGGTTATGAGGATTAAATTACTGAATTCTCTTAATATGTACAGGTTTAGCATAGCACCTGGCACAGAGCAAGTTATCACAAACTGAGTGCTCTGAATGTTTCCCTAATGCCGAGCCTAGCCTGTTTTATGTGACATAACTTCACACCAGAACAGGTCAGCATTACCTGAAGTTCTGCTGTAATTCACTAGTTGCCATCAATATTTCGTTCTTCTTTACCTCTGGGAATGCTGAAGATTACATTTATCAGGCTTGTAAGTTGGATGTGTCACTAGTTCTGACCAAAGAAATGTGAGCAGACGAAAGGTGTATTACTTTGTGACTGAGGTGAGACATGTCTCTGTACACTTCTCCAGGCTGTCCTCCCTCTGCTGTTGGGACATGACTCAGCGGCTGCAAGTACCAAATGAATCCCCGAGTGCTTGTGTGGAGCAGAGATCCCTTACAGTCCATGCAGGATAGAGCAAGAAATAAACTTGCTGTTAAGTCACTGAAAGTTTTGGTTGTTTTTACTGCAGCATAACAGCCTGCACTGAGTAACGTGCTGCATGCCACTCACATTCACACACTTTCTGCCTTTCTCCATGACACTCAGGTACAGCTATTTATTTCCTCCTCCTCAAGATCATCATTAAACCACAGACCAGTTTGGTTAACAATCCATATATTTACCACCTAAATCTCTTTCAGATATGCCCCTTGCTCTCCAGTCCTACCATCGCTCCTCTGGTCCAGGCCTCTAGCTTTTCTCACCAGGTTATTCCTGTAGCCTCCCGGTGGGATCTCACTGCCTACAGATTACCCTCTTTACCTTTGATTAAACGTAAAGTGCAATTTTGCCTTATCAGTCTCCTTTTAAAAAAATAGTTTAAATATCAGGAGTCAGAGCCCAGCAGTGTGACAAACAAGTCTTTCCATGACTTAATCCCTCCATTCCCTACCTTTCTTTGCCTGGAAAGCTAATGTTTAGTAAATGCTGTAGTTCTGTGGTACACCATGCTGATTCACACCTTGCTGACATCTTTTATGCTATTCTGTTTACTTAGAATGACCTCCCACTCATTCTTTAAGATTTGGTCATAAACATTGTCCTTGAAATCCCAGGATTTCTGTGTTGCAACCCACTGTGTTGCTACACTTACTCTGTGTATACTTCTAAGCCTGTTGTTATCCTATTATAATGAAACTATTGGTGTCTTTTCTGCCTGTGAGATCCAGAGCACCTAAAGGCAAGGCTATGCATGTCATGTATCTTTCTCACCTGCCTCCACAGTGCCTGCTAGGGCTCTGTAAATGTTGATGGAATATTCCTAGCTCTGAGGGTCCCTCTTCTTAATGCCTAAAACTCCCATGCTATTCTCTCTAATTCCACCTTTTCTTGTCCCCCCGTCTGCCATCACTCTGCCTCCTCACACAACCATCCTACTGATTGGGCTTCTGTTTCAGTTTTTCTGATGAGACAGAAGCCATGCCATAGATCAAGCTCTCTGGACATGGATTAGCCCTACCCTGCTTTTTTCATTTCCTCTTTTCAGAGCTACACATTTTTCCACCTGCACCCTGCTAAGAGGAGGAATATCGCCAGGAACAAAGTAGTCACTTGTGATTCATGATGTAACCTCTTTCTGTCAAGCATAGTCTACCTGCTGTATTAAACTTTTCATATCTAGCTGTCACCCAAGTCAGGCCCAAGTCAGGCCCAAAGGACCATAGAGCTATCTTCTGCTTTTCAAAGCTATCTTCTGCAACAGAAACAACCATTTTGAGCATCTGCTTTTGTCCCTGCACTTTACAAAATAGTTTAGCAGGTTGCAGCCCAGTTCTAAAAGAGCTTTCCTTTTTTTTTTTGGTGGTGGTTGGGGGGGGTGAGTGCGAGGAAGAAGCAATTAAAGAAAAATATGGCAGTTCCTACTGAAGTGATAGTAGGTGACATGGTGATATGGTCCAGAATAAAAGGAAAGTAGTTTGAAGCAAAAAAATACCAGTGCATAGAGAAGCTGAGATCAGCTACGATAGTACCTGCATTGTACCTTTTCAGATTAAAGTCTTTTAAATCTGGACAATGTTCATTTTTTTCAGTTATTTCCTGCTAAAAATTTTACAAAGGGGAAATGGAATTTTTTTTTTTTTTTTAATATCCACTGTCTTTTTCTTTTTTGGCCACGCAGCGTGGCTTGTGGGATCTTAGTTCCCCGACCAGGGACTGGACCCATGGTTTTGGCAGTGAAAGGGCAGAGGC
>NW_006779287.1:1765710-1767487 GCF_000442215.2 Lipotes vexillifer | reverse complement strand
CCCGTGTCCCCTGCATCGGCAGGCGGACTCTCAACCACTGCGCCACCAGGGAAGCCCGGGAAATGGAATTTTATAATTAATAAATTTTATAATTAAAATACATTCATAATTAATTTTATAATTATGGTTCAGGTCACAGAAATTATGCCACTGATAGTCACTATTGCCTCTACTCAAAGGTCTGGCATGCTCTCAGTGATTGCTGAGTAATGTTGTTGATGATCCGTTAAAGTTAATGTTTTAGGCTCCCCTGAAACCCTTTCAGGAAGCTCACCCATTCCTCATCTGCACTTCATCAGCATCCATTCAAAAAAGAGGAAGCACAAGTTAACCCCACTATGTCAATATCAGAATTATAAAAGCAGATAGAAAAGCCCCCACTTCATGAGTGAGGGAACTGTGGGACTCAAAAGGGCTCCACAATTTGTTGAATTCTCTGTTGTCAACCTCCCGAAACTCTTTTAATATTTTTAAACAAGGGATCCACATTTTCATGGTGCATTGGGTCCCACAAAGTGTGTATTCAATAGTTGATCCTGGCTGAAGCCATGGTCATGAATTTCTCATGAGACCTTTCATAAAGATGCCATTGATCATTTGCAAAGAGTCCATAGCATATGAATCCAGGGGTATATGTGGAAAGTGAGAGTTACTTCTTCCTCGCCTAGATTCTTTGACCTTTCCAAAACTCCTAGGAAATGTATATAAGCTAGACAAAAAGAGAAAATAAAATACATGGTTCAGAAAACATAGCTGGTCTCATCAGTATAATCTATGCCAAATATTTAGCTTTATGTGTGTGTTGGGGAGGAAAAATAATTTTTCCTTTACCCTTCTAGGTTCTTGGCTGAGACTGCCCCCCTGCATCATGTTATAAAAAACAGTTTAACTGGAGAAAAACAAATAGAAGTTTAATAACATATAACCTCCTGTATACATGGGAGATACCCAGGAAAACCGTGTAACTCCTGGAAATAGCTCAGGCCACTACCTTAAATACCTTTTCCAGCTAAAGACAAAAAATGTTTGTGGGTGGGGAGGAAGGTTATCAGGCAAAGCACAGTAAACAAAGGTATAGTTTTCCACAGATTTAAGTCTAAGCCTTCTCCACTGATAGGAGTTTCTAGAGTTTCAGTATCTTCCTCTTCCTGGTCCTGAGAGGAAGACATTCTTACAAATGGAGATTTCCCTTATAAAAGTAAATGTCTTTTACAAAGAGCTCTGGTTTTCAGAGCTTTTCCATTGCCTGCTCTTTCTTAAAAATGATCAGCCTAAAATAATCCTATACCAAGGAGACATATTTCGGGGAGAAATTCTGCTCCCCTTCATGCGCTATTAACAGAAGATTTGGTTAGGAAAAAAGGTCATTTCTAAGCTCAAAATCTCCTTCTGCTTGGAAAACCTATAGATGAAAAAGTAAACAAATATCTTGACAACAGTTAATGTGCTTCTCTTCCTTTGTACTCTAAATTGGAAGAAGTGTTATTAAAACTTTAGTTACTATATCAGTATAAAATTAAATTTAAACTATTTTCCTTATAGTTCATAGAACTGCAACCCAGTTAAGAAATGTTGCATTGTGAAGAGCTGTACTTTGTTTACAATTAATTCCGTGAGCCTTCCTTTTAGTAGTCTTCATCATAACAATTTCATTTGTTATTCATTCTGATTTACATAAATACTCCACAGCATTTTACTATTAAAGGACACTTAAAATGCTGAACAACATTTATTTCTCTCGTCTTCTATGCAATTCTTTTTTTTTTTTTTTTTTTTT
>NW_006779287.1:1740312-1765618 GCF_000442215.2 Lipotes vexillifer | reverse complement strand
CAGTACGCGGGCCTCTCACTGTTGTGGCCTCTCCTGTTGCGGAGCACAGGCTCCGGCCGCGCAGGCTCAGCAGCCATGGCTCACAGGCCCAGCCGCTCCGCGGCATGTGGGATCTTCCCCGAACGGGGCACAAACCCGTGTCCCCTGCATCGGCAGGCGGACTCTCAACCACTGCGCCACCAGGGAAGCCCTGCAATTCTTTATTTCATGTTTTATTTGAAGAGGGTTGTTATGATCAGCAGGCAGGAGATAGTAAAAACATAATTTCAAGTCTTAAATGGTGATCATTTCCAATCTTTTAAAAACTGCTAGCATTGATTGATTTGTCTCCAGTGTGAGCTGAACTATTATGTCTGAAGAGAAACATCATTTAATCTCTCTTATACTCTGAGGGTCTAAGCATAATTAATAACTTGCTTTAACTAAATGATACTACTAACCCAACCATTCATTCATATAGTCACTTACTCAAAAAGTACTAGTTAGATAACTGCTATGTGCAAAGCAATACCATTAGGCATAGGAGATATAAAGATGAAAAAAAAAACAAAAAAGACATGTTCCGTAACTTAGAACATAAAGTCTAGTGGAAGGGATAACATTTAATAAAGTAAACATAAAAACAAAGGCAAATAGCATCTGTGTCAGTATATGAAAAAGAGGTACCCAGAGTAAGGAAATATATGGAGGAAGCCAGAGGGGTTGGAAAGTAACATATGTGAGTGAAGATCTGAAAAATAAATAGTAAATAAAGAGCAACTACATTTATTTACAACAGAAAAAAAATTTAGAAAACACCTTTTAAAAGACAGTATGACCTCCAATTGTAATCAAAACTATGAGATACCTAGGAATGTTTCTTTAAAAAACATGTGCAAGAAATTTATGGAGAAAATTAAACAGTGGACTTAAATACATAAAACAAAACTTTAAAACTGTCCATGCACTAAAAAACCCATATCAAAATTAGGTAAATTTTCCACAAATTAATCTCTAAATTCAATGTAATTTCCATCAAAATCCAAATAGAGGTTTTTGCTCAATTTGATAACCTAACTCAAAAATGTTTATGAAAGAATAAAAGGCCAAGAATAGCAAAACTTATTGAATAAGAAGAAAACTTACTCTACCAAATATCAAAACACATTTTATACAGAAATTTCTAATATGTTGAGTATTGATACAGGAATAAATTTTTTTAATGGAATCAAGCATAGAATTCTTGATATAGGACAGATGTGATATTGTAAATAAGTGGGGGAAAGTATAAACTACTTAATAGATGATGCTTAGACACTTGTTTATTTATGAGCATAAAAATATATCCCTATTTCACATAATATAATATATGAACATAAATTTCAGGTCTGAATACAATATTAAAGCACAATAATTATGGAAAACTCTAAAATTTTGAGGATACAGTATATAAGAGAGTATTCTTATAACCTTAGGTAAGGAGAGATTTCTGGAGAAGAAACAGGAAAAGCAATCTGTAAGTGAAAAACAGCTAAATTCAATTATATTAAAATTTTAAATTTCTGCCCAGTAAAAGATATCATAAAGTAAGTTAAAAGAAAAGTGACATATAGGGAGAAGGTATGTGAAACCCATGTAATGACAATATTTTAATAACTAGATGTAAAGCATCTCTATAAATTAATATGAAAAAGAAAAATAGCCCCATATAACTTTGGGTAAAACAGGTGAATAGGCAGTTCACAAAAAAAGAAAATTAACTAATAAAAATACAAAAAATAATCTCATTAATTATCGGGAATGGAAATAAAAACATATAGCATATGTTGATATGACCAAATTTTGGAAAGCAAGTAAAGAATTGTGCATTCCCATGTACTATAAGTGGAGGGTGAATTGGGTAAATCTACATTAGAGAGCAATTTGACAATATCTTGTAAAACTGACAATGTTCAAGCCCTCAACCCAGCCATTGTATTCGTAAGTATGTATCCTAGAAAAACTCTTACACTTAGGCAAAAGTAAAATATGGAAAAATGTTCACTGAACCATTACTTATAATACAAAAAAGGGAAGAGAATGAGAGGGTACATAATTAAATTATGGCATAATCATACAAAAATATAAACCAATTAAAGTGAATAAAATAGGTCAGCATAGATAAATCTACAGAAAACATAATGTTGCTAAAGTAGCAGAAGTTATGTAAACCATATGAATTCATTCATTCATGTGCATTTCAAAAAAAAAATGCAAATTTACACACACACACACACACACATTCAAAGATCCCTCACTATCCAAACTCTCAGTCTTCAAACATAGCAACTGATGGATTCAGATAAATTTTTCTATAAAACTTTCTCTATATAAACGCTTACTGCTTGCTATTTGAAATTTCAGAACCAAATATTCAGATAATTTGCTACTCTTTGTTCCCTAAACTTTTATCCAAACTCTTATTATCCAAATTCAGATAGACACTGTAATTGTATAAAGAGGGGAACTCGTTGCTGTAAAATCACTAATGAGAATATATCAGATTGAAAATAGTGGTTGATTTGGAGTTAGGAAGGAAGACAATGAATTAATAGCTACACAACTTATACTTTCAATGTTTCTATAATACATTCAATATTTTAAAAATTCAGAAACAGGGCTTCCCTGGTGGCGCAGTGCTTGAGAGTCCGCCTGCCGATGCAGGAGACGCGGGTTCGTGCCCCGTTTCGGGAAGATCCCACATGCCGCGGAGCGGCTGGGCCCGTGAGCCATGGCCACTGAGCCTGCACGTCCGGAGCCTGTGCTCCGCAAATGGGAGAGGCCACAACAGTTGAGAGGCCCGCATGACGCAAGAAAAAAAAAAATTCAGAAACAAATTTGACAAAATATTTAATCCAATAAGTAATGTCTAAACAATAATGTTTGCTTTATTATTCTACATATGTTTCCTAACATTTAAAATAATTCAGAATGTGAAAATTGTTAGGAAATGAGATGAGTTAAGAACCTTCTAGATGGAACATCATATGCAAGGCCTTGTGGCTGGGTGGGACACAGTACATGAAAGAAAGTTAACCAATTTCTAAATATGTTCTAGAGGGACCAAGGCAGGCAGGAATTCCTGAAAGGATCATGTAGGGCTTCCAGGGCCCACTAGGATCTGGTGGCTTCATTCAAAGGGCAAAAGAGAAGGTAGGAGAGAATCTCAGATATGTGTGTATGGGGTTAGGGATGGTAATAAGATTGATATTTTAAAGGATTTAATTTAGTTACAATGTCAGAAATAAATTGAAGTGGAGCCAGTGGTTTTGGGTAAGCATATGGAAGGCACTGTAGTTCTCCAAGTGATTAAGAAAAATAGTAATAAATATGACAACATTAGCAAAAAAACTGAATGTGATATAGATGTAAAGCTTGACACATTAATAGGCTCATTGGAAGATGGAGAGAACTATGCAAAAATAAATGGGTCTGATCCCTAGAGTTGATGATTCCTGCATCAAAAATTGGAAATTAGGGCTTCCCTGGTGGCACAGTGGTTGAGAGTCCACCTACAGATGCAGGGGGCATGGGTTCATGCCCCGGTCCGGGAAGATCCCACATTCCGCGGAGCGGCTGGGCCCATGAGCCGTGGCCGCTGGGCCTGCGCATCCAGAGCCTGTGCTCCGCAACGGGAGAGGCCACAACAGTGAGAGGCCCGCGTACCGCAAAAAAAAAAAAAAAAATTGTAAATTATTACCAAGAATAACTGCTGGAACACATTTTCTGTTCCTTAATCCTAAAGGAAAAGGTAATAGTATAGGGTAGTACCTCCACATAGAGGATTTAAATCAGACAATGTCAGTTGATAGTTATTACACTGTTTTATTTAGATCTCCATGAACACCAAAATAAAGATCTGATTTTTACAGGGATTGGATCTCATCATTAGTATCTCAGTTCAAATAGCACCTTCCCATTAAATCATCATGCTGTACACCTTAAGCTTGTACAGTAATGTATGTCAATTATTTCTGAATAAAACTGTGAAAAAAAGAAGACTGGAAAAAACGTATTACTTCCCCAAGACATCTTCTTTGATCATTCCCCATAACACATCAACTTTGTAGCAGTTATTACTCTATAAAATCATCACATATATTTATCTTGTTGATTGCCTCTTTTAAAGTAAATATTCTATGATAGCAGGAAAATTGTTTTTCAAATGTTCTGCCTCATCACCTAGAGCAATACCTAGCACAGAGTAGGTACTCAATAATAGTTAAATGTATGTGTGAATGATGTCATAGGCACAAGGGACGAGAGCACAATGGAGAGAAAGTCTTTATGTCTCTATGCCCCAAATTTTGAGAAAAAAGAAAACAAAACAGAGGGAAAAAAGGCTAAGTAATGTCTTTCAATATATTTATAGTCTTTTCTCAAAAGAGCTTACAGTCATTTTCAGAGATGTCAGCCCTACTATCCATTACACATCAATGTGTACACTGGCATTCAGTATGGAAATTCCATGTGCCTGTAGTCCATCTCATAAATTTTGGTGTCATATTTTACAATTAATAAATATTTACTACCACCATTGTCTACTTCAAATGCTGAGGAGCATATTTAAGGCTCCTTTGGAGACATAAATATTTCATGTTAAGCATTCTATGTGACAAGTACAAAATAGAACAACAAAATTCAACGGGTGGAGCACATTTCACATAATCAATCATGTCCTAAGACAAGTGTTACAAATAAAATGGATGAGTTCAACATTTCTGGGTCAAATATAATTGCCACCATGCACTTACATATTGATAGCAGTAAAGTGAATAGAAACATTAGGTATAAAGTGTATTTTAGATAAATATCGTAATGTATATAAAGATAAATTATTAAATTATCATAATATGTACATTGAGATGCACATGTTTTTAAAGGCAGATTCAATCAAAATAGTATCTGCATAGCAATAAGTATAACACATACATTCATAAACTCCCTACTGGGAAATAAAAGCTGAAGTTGGCAGATTTCTCTATGTATTTGTCAGAAGGTTCTATGCCGAAGTAACAAATAACCTAAAAATCTCAGTAGTTTAAGACAACAAAAGTTTATTCCTCATCCATGTAAAGTCCATTTGAGTCCCGGCTACTGCCCAGGGCATCAGTCAACCATGCAGTGACTCATATATCCAGGGGGCTTTAATCCTGTGATTCTGACATCTCAGCTCAGGATCTCCACAACCACCACAGGAAGGAAGGGAAGACAGGAACCACAGGAAGGAAGGGAAGACACGAGCTAATCACGAAGAGGCTTTTAATTTCATTGCCCTGGTAGTGGCACACATCATTTTAACACACTTTTATTGACCAGACCTAATTACATGGTCTCACCTGACTGCAAGATGTTGGAAGGTGTAATTTTTTTCTGTGCCCAGGGAGAAATGACAACCACACTTGATTTTTTTTTAACTCTAAAACTTCATAATTAGCATGATAACATATCCAAATCCATCACCAATTAAACAAAATAGATTTCTCATCTAAAAAATATATTCTGTATAATCATGGTAAATTATCATTCAAAGAGTTTACAGAATACAGATGGCAAGAAATAGTCCTAACATTTAATTTGATGTATGATAGAATTTAGTTGGCAGATGTGAGAATTAGTTTTTAAAAGAACATTTGGTCAGCCTCAAATGTAACCAAATAAGCAGGCTTTTACTTTGTGGCACAACTAAATCAGTCTTCCAACAAAAATGTTTAATGTCACTCAGACGAAAAGCAAATTACCAGTAAAATGTAGAAAAACGATTGGGAGAAAGATCTTTTAGCTCAGAGAGCATGCAAACTGTCATCTCATTACTCTAAGATACTGAAGATGAGGTATATCTCTGTTTTCAACATTATTCTCTTTCTCTGCTACCACCTCCTCTCTCTCTCTCACTAATGCAAGGATGGTTGTGACACTGGTTACAGCTAAGGGTGACTCAGCATTCGCTGCCACCAGAACTTTCTAAGGAGGTTTATAAAATGTACCTTAGAACTATCCACCTAGGGGACAAGTGAAAGAAGTGTTTATCAATCCGTTGGCTCCTATTCCCCATTGATACAGTGTTGCACTATGGAGTTTTAACTCTCCCACATTTCCAAGCAGTGCATGCAGGGGGATCAAGCAATTTCTGCAGGCTTCCCAGCTGGCTTCCTATACGGTGTATTCAAAAAAGCCCCAGGGCAGGAAGAGAAAGGTCCAGGGGGTGCAAATAACTGACTAGGTGCAGTCAGTTTAACCTGTGCAAAACATTGGCACAGAACTAATGCAGCATGGCTGAAATAGTTGGTAAGGGCAAGAGCTATGAAGTTGGCACAAGAGCTCTTCAAAGGTTCATTACAAGAGTTAAGATGGACATGGTGAAAGTGAATTCTTATTATGTAGTTACTCTACCAATATTTCTTTTTCTTCCTCCAAGATGGATCAGGTTGAGCCTTCAATATATCCTGTAAATATCCAGACTTGTATAACTATAATCTAATAAGGCAATGACTAAAATACCACTTTAAGAAAATAAATGGCAATTAAGAGATGTCTATAACATGCAGCAATTTTGAATTATTTTCTTAGCCAGTGGGAGAATTTGTTCTACTAAGTTAGTAGATAAACTTCCTTCTTGTAAAAATAATATTAACTAAGCCATGAAAATTGATTTATTCTCCCACATAAATATTTGAGTCTCAAAGCAAAGAATAGGAGTTTGGCAATTCGTTTAAGGGAAATTCATTTAAATTTTTATTTTTTTAAACTTTGACCCTGTTTATCCATTTCTCCCACCCCATCCCTGCCTCTGGCAACCACCAATTTGCTCTTTGCATCTATGAGTTCAGTCTGGGGGAGGGAGCATCAGATTCTATATGTAACAGAAGTCATACAGTACTTCTTTTTCTCTAACTTATTTCACTGAGCATAATGCCCTTTAGGTCCATCCATGTTGTTGCAAATTGCAAGATTTCCCTCTTTTTATGGCTGAATAATATTCCAGTGTGTGTGTGTGTGTGTGTGTGTGTGTGTGTGTGTGTGTATCTCACATCTTTATCCATTCACCCTTCAGTGGGCACAGGTTGTTTCCATATCTTATCTATTTTAAATGCTGCTGCAGTAACATGGAGCGCATGTATCTTTTCAAGTTATTTTAGTGTTTTTAGATAAATACCCAGAAGTGAAATTGCTGGATAATATGGTAGTTCTATTTTTTGAGGAACGTGAAAAGTTCAGAAATAACAGAAGTAAAACCAATGAATCACCAAAGTAGTAATTAGTAAAAGTTTATTGTGCACACATTAAGAATACAGTTTGCAAACCAGAAACTCTCAAACCAAAACATGGAATGAGGCACAGGGGTATATTGTCATAAAGCAGCTTATATAGTGAGAAAGTAGTGACTTTATTCTTCACAGTGACTGGTTGTAATATGAGAATTTTCTTCAATGATAGAGAATTGGTTAGTGGTTACCTCATATCAATCAACCTTGGGAAACAGTTTAAGTTTTGCTTATGATTTCTAGAGACATAAGCAAGAAATGACCCAGGTCAAGTTAGTCTTACAAAATAAGATAAATTGAGTTTTGCTTGTATAACTAAACCAGTTTTGTCTGCTCAAGGAGTTTTAAAGGCTTGTGTACATTTGTTTTTGATGTTAACAGGAACCTCCATAGTGTTAAATATGGTACATGGCTGTACCAATGTACATTCCCACTAACAGTGCACAAGGGTTCCATTTTCCTCACATCTGCACCAACACTTGTCATTTCTTGTCTTTTTGAAAATAATGATTCTAACAGGTGTGAGATGATATCTCACTGTAGTTTTGATTTCCATTTCCCTGGCGATTAATGATGTTGAGTATCTGTTCCATGTACCTGTTGGCCAACTGTAATGCCTTCTTCAGAAAAATGTCTCTTCAGATATTCTGTCCATTTTTAAGTCAGATTGTTTGCCTTTGTGCTATTGAGTTGATTAAGTTCTTTTACATTTTACATATTAACCCCTTATCATGTATATGATTTGTAAATATTTTCTCCCATTCAGTAGGCAGCCTTTTTATTTTGTTCATGGTTTCCTTTGCTGTGTGGAAGCTTTTTAGTCTGACATAGTCTCACCTGTTTATTTTTGCTTTTGTTACTTTTACTTTTGATGTCAGATTCAAAAAATATCATTGCCAAGACCTATGCTAAGGAGCTTACCTCCTATGTTCTTTTCTAGAAGTTTTATGGTTTCAAGTCTGACGTTCAAGTCTTTAATCTATTTTGAGTTAATTTTTGTGTATAGTATAGTTAGTGGTCCAGTTTCATTCTTTTTCATGTGACTATCAAATTTTCTCAACACCATCTCATTACTCTAAGATACTAAAGATTAGGTATACCACTATATTTCACATTATTCTTTCTTTTAAATGTCATTCTCTCTTTATTTTTTTTCTCTCTCTTTAAATATGCTCTGAAACTTTTGAAAATTGGTAAATTTTTCATTCTTTATCAGAAAAAATTGAATCCTCAGCAAATATTTAATGTAACGTTAGAGCAGAAAATTTAAATTGTAGAAGCATATGTAGAAAATAATTCAATTTTTTATTTGACTCTTACATTTTAATTTGGACTTTTGATTTTAATGGATTCCAAAATATAAACACCATTTTAATTATTTCCACTTAGAAACTAATTGTTTTTAGGGCCAAGTAAAATGTTATTAATTTTGTAATTTTTCATATTAAATGCATTTTACCTTTCTAATTTTTTCAAAATGCTTGTTTTTTGGACATTTATACTGATTGAATTGATCTCATTTATGTTTTAATGTTGATGGTATTAATTACAACTTACCATGGCTTTTCTACCTTTTCAACAGTTGTCATCTGAGATTTGCTTTATATTACACTTCCAATAGACATATGAGAATAAACTATGTTCTCTTAGAGGTCAGTGGTTTAAATAATATTACTTTAAAAAAATAATAATAAATAAATCATATTACTTTTAAAAAGATATTTAATATTTGCAAAAGCAAATTTTTAAAGTAATTATAGCAATTTTTAAACCCATATAATCAGTCAAATAAGACAAAATATATAGAAAAACACACAAAAACAAATGAAATAATATGGACAATAAATTTAACTGATAATACATGTACATATACATCCTATAAATAGAGAATACACAACTTTTCAATTATATGAAACAATTTTTTAAATTTATGACATTGTTCACAGAGGTAAAACTCAATGAGTACAAAGAATATAAAACATGTGACCACATTTTTATACCATAACACAGTAAGTCCAGAATTTAATAACAAAAATATAAGTGAACAAGGAAACAAAACTTTAAAATGATTTAAGCAACTTAATTCATTTAAGCAACTTAATTCATTTAAGCAACTAATTAGTTACAATAAAGCTATTATATTCATATACTATTCATAAATATAACAATTTAAATATCTTCTTTAAAAAACATATAAAAATAAGAAATGAGATAACAACAATTGGAGAAACATTCTAAAGTTATGAAATGCTAGTATCCATGAGCTTATGTTGATATATTTTACATCCTAGTCTAATGGATTTTCTGACAAAATTAGAATTCCCATAATTATTTCAAGAATTAGAAAATCTAATTAGGCCAATGACAATAGAACTAGAAAATCAAAGAAAGAATTATCCTAAAATAATATCTTTGTTCATATATATTTTCTGGTGAATTCACATGAATATTAAACACTGAATAATTCCCACTCCTCATAATCTCTTTCAGACTATATAGTGGGATTAAATGTTGTGTATTCCCCCGGTATTAAAAAAAATAGACAAGGTAGCACAAATAAAATATTATAGAATGAAACATAAATTATATGTAAAAATGCCACATAAAATACTACAAATTGAATTCAGTAATTTGTTAAAACTTAATCCACCACAACCAAATAGGGTTTTCCCCAAAACGCAAAAATATTTTTGTATAAATCATAACAGAAATAGACCCTAGATGAAAAAATATGTGATCATCCCAAAAGATCCAAAAGATATTTGATGAAACTTGGGACTACCATCCCAAGAGAGATTCTTAGTAAAATAGCAATAGGTGGGCACTCTCTTAAAATTACCCTATCTACTTTAAATGAACAAACAACTACACATTAATGAGCAAGCATTAGAGGCTTTTCCAATAATATATTTTTAAGTTTTATAATAAGGATGCCTGCTGTGCTAATTACTATTTAACCTCATTCTATCCTATGCAATAAGACAAGAAATAGAAATAGATAGAAATTTTGTAAAGTCAAAATTATTATTTTTTTAATATTAATGATCTATATAGAAGACCTAAGAAAACATACTAAAATAAAATTAGATTTAAAAAGTAAGTTTATTAAGGTAATGGACAGAAAAACTAATATGACAAATCCAAGATATAACTAATAAAGTAGCAATAACAATTCATAAAATATAATTAAAAAGATAACTTAAAATAGAAATTAAATAAACAAAAATATTTGAATAATGTATAGAGAAAAGTATCAAATTTTGCTAAGAAATATAAAACTGGGTTTGACTGTATAAGAGATACAGAAAGTTCTTGATGGGAATAATGAGTGTTATGAATATGATAATTTCCTCCAATTTAACATAATTCCAATTAACATCCTCATTAAGTCAGTCTGAATTTGATAAAAATCACATTTTTTTAAAATGATTATGTAAAAAAGAATTTTGAAAGAGAAAGTCATAAAGGGAAATAAGAATCAAATTAAATCCCCATGAATTCATCCACATATCTCATAAAAAGAATGTTGTTAAAGTTTTAATTAAAATGTGCCTGGCAAGAAGACCAAAAAATGTTCTAGGTCTTCTCTCAACTCATCATTTTGCAGCAACTTGGTTTACTTCTGCGAAATGTTAGTTGCTTTAAAAGAAGCATGACAAAATAGCATGCAGTAATGAGAAACAGTTTTAGAATTTCATTAATGCCCACATAGATTTTAAGAACCTCCCCTAAGACATGAAAATTTAAATCAAACATAAAAGACAGTTTTAAAGTAAAAGAAATTGTATATTCCTTTATCAAGGAAAGAAAATTTTTTTTCTCTCGAAATGAGATTCTTTTAAAAACAATTGCTTAATGGTTTGTCATAGGTGTAACATGATTTTAACCTTTATTGCTCATTTGGAATAAACTTAACACAAACTTTTATGAAATGTCCATAATTTTAATTATTTTCTTTTGTAAAGTCTATATATTTATTTTCAATTTAAACATGAATGAGGAAAAAGTTAACAGATCACTCCACTCAGAGGATGGCATGGATTTTAATACTCACTGTCCAGTGAATATGCAGCATTATCATAAGCAATATTCTCTTATAATTCTCCTGTCATTCTGAGAAGTAATTATTACACAGACATAATTCATATTAATATTTAGGTTTATCAAATGTATAATTATAATTTAAAAATTAAAATAGTACTGAAAGTCATATATCTACATAGCTAAAGTTCTCTCCTATCCTCTCACAAACCCCAGTCCTTAGGAAAGCAGCCACTTTCAAATCTTACCTACTACTTCTGTGTAATGCTGAGATAAAGCTAATAAAATCTTCTAGTATTTTGCATTTTTTTTAATTTTATGTATTTCTAACTCTTACAATCTAATACTTTTTGTTTTATCTTTAGCTGCTACACTCTTTGTTTTGGATATATTTGTATCTATTATGTCTTCTTAATTCATATTTTTTAACATGTATGATGTCACTCTTAATCCTCTTTAGTGCTATTAATTTTAAATCCCACCTTGTTAGACAATAAGTTTACCGTTTTTATTTTCTTTTGGTTTCAGATACTTGGTATCTCTTTGTCTCCACCTTTGTTTTCCCCTTCTTCTTCTCGTCCTCCTCCTCCTCCTTTTTCTTCTTCTTCTTCTTCTTATTATCACGATTTTAAGTGTTTTCTTTGGAAACAGCATATATCTGTGTTTTCTTTCTATTCTAATCTGTGTCTGTCTTTTAATGGATAGTTTCAGTCTATTCTCATTTAGTGTAATTAATATATCTGATTTTGTTCATTCTACCTGACCTAGAATGATTCTAGCTATTTTATTGATTTCCATTCTAAATTTCTCCCAATTAGTTTGAAGATTTTATATTTTTCCTTCCTTTAGCTATGATCCCTCTCATTACTTTCTTAAACACACATATTCAAATCTATTATTATTTATTCTATTACCAACTATTCCCTCGCTAAAACTCACTGCCTCTCTTACAATGATTTCTAATTCTCATCTTCTTTTGCTTTACTCCCTCCTCCCATAAATAAAACCTTTAAAATAGGGTTTCTTCTCTTTTTTCCCCATTTTTCCCTCCCCATGATGAGTGAAATCTTTGGAACATTTTTATTTCCTTCCTCTCCAACCCCACACTGGTAGGGTTTGTAAAGGAATTGTGTAGTTAGACTTTCTCTCTTCTGTTTTAAATGATCTTATTTAGCACTTGTGTTATGTATTGCCAGTCTATCCTTAATCAATATATTTCTATCTCTGTATTGTTATCTATATCTTTACATTACTGTCCATTGTTCACTAATATGTCCTTTTGGGGGTTTCTGTTCATTTGCATTTTAGTTAGAATCTTTTCTCTGACCTCAATTGGAGTTGGCAACTTTCATTGTTCATCCATGGAACCTTCTTTCTTCTCTCCAGGCACATGGCAGGATCTATACTTCCCTCCCCCAGCAGGTCAGTAGGATCATGACACTGGTCTAGTCAATGAGCTGTAAGCAGAAATGGTGTTAGTCACCTGTTTCTGCTGTGAGAATCTTGGGGGCTCTCTTGCCAAGGACATTAAACTGAGTATCAGCAATGATCATATGTACTGATTTGACTCAAACTATTTTTTAATCCCAAATCATATTTATAATTTCCTGACAGTATTGCTGGTGGTGCATTTGGGTGTTTCCAAATGGCTATATTAATTCAGCTATCCAGATATCTCCTCAGGCATTCTATTTCATTAGGCTTGTATCTAGTTCTTTCAAACTGATTGTTCTACCTCTGTTAGGCTTCTCAAATGGGTGGCTGCTTTTCCATGTAAGCTCATTTGGGTTTAGATTTCATTGTTGTAATATCCTAAATGATGGGACTCCTAAAGGTGTTGAAAGGTAAAATGTCATCCAAAGCCCTCCCCCATGCGAAAGACACAGGTCTCTATAAGAAACCATCTGTTTTCCAGTCTCCCTATACTCTCACGGCTTCATGGGTAGAGGAAGCTCAGCCCACTGGCTCAGCTGTCTCCCAGCCCTCTGGGAATCTTTGATATCCAGTACACTAACACAGCTCAATATCCAGCTGACCCTTGGGTCCACAATGGCTTAAGCAAAGATTTTCCTGTGATCTGCTGCCCTCAGTGTATCATCCCTGGTCTCCAACCCCACTGGTCATATCACTATTAGGTTCAAATAGAAGAGAACCTAATACTGTAAACTTCAACAAAGCCAAAGTTCTCATGCAGAGGTACTTCAGGCATATGGAGTTGCCTGATGATCTCAGGAAGGCATGTAGGTTGCAAGTGGGGAGTAGGGGGAAAAGAGGGAGAAAAGGAGGGAGCCTACTCCAGACTATCAATTCCAGAATTCTCTCCCCTAATGGCTCCCTGGACAGCTAATCTATTAACTGCCTCTTTGGTATTCATCTTAAATGAATACTTAAAATACTTAAAAATTGTAGGTCTTTATTTTGGGCAGAAACTCTTGACTTCCTATTTTAGTATTTGAGGCTTAAATTCTCTTATTCTGCTACCACCATTCCCAAATTTCTCTCCCACAGCATTCCAATATTGCAATATTATGTTTGGTTAAATCATTAGTCAATTTTTATATAATTACACTATTGTAAAGATTATTTGTTCACTGCTATGCCAAGCAGTTTATGTTTCTTTCTCAATACAACTTTTTTTCCTTAGAATACATTTCTGTTTTTCAAATTTTTCTTTGGGGTTTATGCATCTATTGCTGGTATTTGTTCAAATGCTCCATCAAAGCTATCAAATGCTTAGTAATAATTTTCCAAAATACCTGAATACTTTAGAAAACTTGAGGTTCTTCCACACAGCCCTCTAACCACCTGCTCTAAAATGAAGGATTACTTATTTCTGGGCATGAAACACAGCTGTTACTTGGAATTTCAGTTTTTCATTCTCCTGTATTGGGTAGCCATTTTCCTGGATAGCATGCTTTTTTTGTGCATGTATAGGTTTATCATTTATTTTTCTTAGGTACATTATCTAGAACCTACCTAAGGCAGATTACATAAGAGCTAAATTATTGAGTCCTTACCTTTTTGAGATTGTGTTTATACTCCTCTCATAATTGATTGACATTTAGCCGGACTATAGTATTATAGGATGAAAACCATCTTTTCTTAGAATTTAGAGGAATCGTTTCAAGGGTTTCTAGGGTATGGGTTAGCATTGAGGTATGAATGACATTTTGATTTCCTATCATTTTTAATGAACCAGTTTTCCACTCATACAACATTTTGAATCTTTAAGAAATGCCTCTTTAGTCCTAGTGTACTGAAGTTACACAATAATATGCCTTGGTTTGTTTTCTTCATTTTATTGGACATTCAATGGAAACTTGATCTGAGGACTGGTGTCTTTCAGATCTGAGGAATTTCTTTTATTATTTATTTGATACTATTCCCTTATTTTTATTGTTCTCTTTTGACTATAACTCCTATTGTTTGCAAGTATGTAAACTTTCTCTTCTACTTCCCAGAATGTTAAATGGTCAATCTGGTGAATATTAGAGGAGACTTAAGCTATAGGATTAGTAACTTTGATTATGGAAAAGGATTTAGGGGCTCCCCTGGTGGCGCAGTGGTTGAGAGTCCGCCTGCCGATGCAGGGGACAGGGGTTTGTGCCCCGGTCCGGGAAGATCCCACATGCCGCGGAGCGGCTGAGCCCGTGAGCCATGGCCGCTGGGCCTGTGCGTCCGGAGCCTGTGCTCCACAATGGGAGAGGCCTGCATACAGCCAAAAAAAAAAAAAAAAAGGATTTATATTAGAAAGCCTGAGAAAATTATTGAAGCATAAAATTATTAAGCTATGAATGAAATGTAAGATAATTGTACCAATGCTAATTAATTAACTTTAGAATTTAGAGATTAAACAATATAAACCAAAATAAATATGTATATATGTTATCATAGTTAGGCTTTAAGGTTACATGAAATAGGAAGAATGATTAATAATAACAAATAGCTATGACATAATAAGAAATATAGATGTGGTCTCTGCCCCCAGTTCCTGAAACAGTGCTCCTAAAACCCTTGTAATTTCCTGAGTAATAGTCATGATAGTAGCACCTTAGACTGAACTCTTAAATTCCTTGGAATTTCCTGGGTGAAAGGATCATCTTTTGTTCTAATGAAGTAACTCTTGCTGGGCTCCTGGATGGGGGCTGTAACCAGAAAGACCAAGCATGATTAGAAGTTTGGAACTTTCAGCCCCTCTCCCAATACTCTAGGGAAGGGAAAAGGATTGGAGATTGGAGATTGACTATGCCTATGTGATGAAGACTTCATTAAAAAATTCCTAAACTATGGGGTTCAGAGAGCTTCCAGGTTGGTGAACACTACCTATACTGGGAGAGTGGTGCACCCCAAATCCATGGGCACAGAAGTTCCTGAGCTCAGACTTAGCCCTATATACCTCTTCATCTGACTGATCATCTGTATCCTTCCTTCATTGTATCCTTTATAATAAACCAGTAGATGTAAACAAGTCTTCTTTGAGTTCTTTGAGCCATTATAGCAAATTATTAAACCTAGGAGGGGGTTATGGGAACCCTTGATTTATAGCCAGTTGATCAGAAGTACAGGTGACAACCTTGGACAACCTTACAACTGGCATCTGAAGTTGGAGACAGTCATATGAGATTGAACCCTTAACGTGTAGAGTCTGTGCTAACTGTGGGTAGTGTCATAACTGAATTGTCTGACACCTACTTGGTATTGAGAGAGTTGGAGAATTGGTTTGTGTGGGGAAAAAAACACACACACATTTAATATCAGAAGTGTTGTAAGTAGAAGAAAGAAAAGTTTCCCATCAGTAGCATATAGGACATTTATTATGTCCAGGTACTATGCTAAGTTCCTTACACATATCATTTATTTGCATTCATACAACCATTTTAAAGATGAAATTTTTAGGGCTTCCCTGATGACACAGTGGTTGAGAGTCCACCTGCCGATGCAGGGGACACGGGTTCATGCCCTGGTCCGGGAAGATCCCACATGCTGCGGAGCGGTTGGGCCCGTGAGCCTTGGCCGCTGAGCCTGCATGTCCGGAGCCTGTGCTCCGCAATGGGAGAGGCCACAACAGTGAGAGGCCCGCATACCACAAAAAAAAAAAAAAAAAAAAAAAAAAAAAAAAAAAGATGAGATCTTTAGAGAACAAAGAGTAGAGAACGATGGCATGTGCACACTGAGTAAGCAACAGGGCTGGGACTGTCACCTAGGTCAGATGGTGTAAAAAGTCCACACTCCACATACTCCTGCCTTTAAGCCTTTTGTGTTGGCTGTAGTTCAGTAGTTTCTGTCATATGGGGACAGCCTTATAAATAAAGTAATATTTCACATGTCACTACATGACAGAAAGACAGCAGCCCAGTAATATTTTAAACTTGCTCTAGTTTGAAACATTGTGTAAAAAGAAGTACACTTTCAAAATGAGATAATGAAAGGAATTAATTTGAATAGCTTGGTAACTCCCCATCAGCCTGAACCTTCAGACAGGAAAGGTGAAGGACTATTTTTTTGCTCACACAGTCGATATTTCTTCTTTCCTGTCTTCCTTCCTTCTAACACATTTTCTTGGAATGCATATCCTGTGCATTACAGGGGATGTAAAATGAATCAGATGATGAATTCTGCCCTCAGAGAACTCAAAAGGCTATGAAGTATCAACTCTCATTATGATGATTCAGAGAAGGTGAAATGACTCCTGGCTGAGATTAGTTTGAGAAAGGGTGTAGAGTTGGGCATGGAGAAAAGCAAACAGCTCCTTCCCTGCAGCAGAAGCATACAAAGCGTGAGGGAAGAGTAAAGGCAAATTATGACTGAAAAGCAGTTTGGGCTCAGATGCCAAAAGCCCGAGTATGAAAAGCAAGGAATTTTTACCTCATTCTATGAGTCAAGAGCCTACACACTTTTTTGACTAGATACCCTCTATCAGTTACAAAATAAATAAATAAATTAGAATAAAATCAGGAGCACCAAAAAATTTTAGAAACAAGTAAAAAATAAAATAGCACTGTGTGTGTAGTGTGCATAATAGATGGTTATAGAGCTAGCTATAACTATCATTAGCTGATATCTATAGGCAAATATCAGTTTAGAGTAAGGGACATCATTAAAAATAGTTATTATAAATCCATATTCCAAATAATCTTGATTATTTTAATAAATACTTGGTAACTTCTCATTGTGCCATATTAGAAGATACTTGTTTGTATCTTGTAGCAAGCCTGACAAAATGCCCAGGAAAGAACCAACATCAATTTTTTCACCAATATTTACATTATTTATGATTGTTCAACCTGCAACTTCTTTTTAGGATTATCTTACTACCTTAATTTGTGAAAGCTCATGTAGTTAAAATGGTAATATAGTCAATAACTCCACAAAGTCTAGCACAAATAAACTGCATTAATAACATTATGCTGACAGCGAAAAATATAAATTAAAAAATGAGATTCTGCTGTTCCCCTCTATCCAACGTGTCACTTTCATTCTTTCTTCAAGATAGCTCTCAAATTGTATATGATATATGATGTACTGGAAAATTGACCACTTGTATATGAGTGTCGATCCATATGTTTACATTATTAGTAAAGATTTGTTTCCTATTAGTAGATAAAAAAATATGTTTTACTAGTTCTTCCCACGCCTCAGTTTATCATCTTGAAAATATCTAGAGTGTACATGTCTCTACTCTGAAGACTTCTATAGGCAGAGGTGAACCAATGAGGAATCTTACCCAGAAGACATAGGTTGAGCTATGGTTGAAGCAGAGTAAGCTGACAGCAGAGTATACAAAGATACTAAGCAAGAATGTGTGAGTGATACTGGGACGTGACAAACTACCATTAGAGTCAGTTCAGGAATGTTGCGTCCAGATCTAATGATGGTTTTATTGGTGTACAAAGAGATTGCTCATATCAAATTTCATACATTGTTACAACTAATATTTCTATTTATTCTGATTTTTCCCATTGAGATAAAAAATAATTCTCAAGTAGCAGCAAAGATGTAACTAACAATTTTGAAAATGAGACAAATAATAATATATCAAATCAGCTTCGTATCTGATGTTGATGATTCTCACAGATGGATGTTATGAGCAGAGTGACAAGCTCTCTTTTTTCAATTGAGGTATAATTGACTTAGAACATCATATTAGTTTCAGGTGTACAGCATAATGATTCGATATTTGTATACACTGCAAAATGATCCACACAATAAGTCTCGTTACCATCCCTCACCATATATAGTTACAATTTTTTTTCTTTTTTCTTCTGTGATGAGGACTTTTGAGATTTACTCTCTTAACAACTTTTAAATATGCTGTACAGTATTATTAACTAGAGTCAATGCTGGACATTACATCCACATGACTTATTTATAACTGGAAGTTTGCACCTTTTTTAAAAATTATTATATGGTTTTGTATGTACTTTTATTTTATTTATTTATTTATTTATGGCTGCATTGGGTCTTCATTGCTTTGCGCGGGCTTTCTCTAGTTGCAGTGAGTGAGGGTACTCTTCCTTGCGATGCACGGGCTTCTCCTTGCAGTGGCTTCTCTTGTTGTGGAGCACGGGGTGCAGGCTTCAGTAGTTGTGGCATGCGGGCACAGTAGTTGTGGCTCGCGGGCTCTAGAGCGCAGGCTGAGTAGTTGTGGCACACAGGCTTAGTTGCTCTGCAGGATGTGGGATCTTCCCAGACCAGGACTTGAACCCGCAACCCCTGCATTGACAGGCAGATTCTTAACCACTGCACCACCAGACTGCACCACCAGGGAAGTCCTGGAAGTTTGCACCTTTTGACACCACTTTACCCACCCCCACTTTCCTCCACTCTGGAACCTACTAATCTATTCTGTATCTATGAGCTTGGTTTGTTTTGTTTTTAAGCTTCTGCAGTACAAGTGAGATCATACAGTATTTGTGTTTCTCTGTCTCACTTATTTCACTTAGCATAATGCCCTTCAGGTCCATCTGTGTTATTGCAAATAACAAGATTTCATTCTTTTTTTATGATTGAATAGTATTTGATTGGATATATATAACACATCATTTTAATCCATTCATCCACTGATGGACACTTAGGTTGTTTCCGTATCTTGGCTTTTGTAATTAATGCTATAGTGAACATGGGGCATAAGTTCTTAAACTATTTTTGTTAACTAAATACTAAGTTCAGTTCTAATTGCTGGAATCTGTATGTTGCCCCAAACTAATATTGGAAGAAAATACAATCTTTAAAAAAGAATAATTTTACAGTGTCTCAATCTCTCATCATAAAATTGAGATTATATGAATTACAGTGAAAAGAATAGCTGACAAAATGTCCAGCATGGTGACTCTAGTTAGTAACTGACAAAATGTAACTTAAAGCAGTAGTTCTTGAACTTTAATGTGCATCAGAATTACCAAGAGGGCTTGTTAAAACAACGAATGCTTGGTCCCATACCCAGTGTTTCTAATTCAGCAAATTTCGGGGGGGTGGGTGCGGGAATTCTCCTTTCTAACAAATTTCCTGGTAATACTGACATTGCTGGTTTCAAGCACCACATTTTGAGAACCACTGGCTTAAATTTATGAGTTCTGGAGGCAGGTGTTTTCTGTGTTGGTTAAGCCAACAATAACCATGTCCCACGTGCTCCCCATCTTTCCTCTTTTCCGTTTTCCTGGTTTTTCCTGCATTGTCACAAGATGTCTGCTGTAGCTCTTTGTACCATGTGTTCATGCAACCATATCCAAAGACAAGCAGTATGGATGTGTTTCCTCTCTAAAGAAAACTTATCCTCAAAACCTCCAACAGGCCTTTCCCCTGTGCTCCCATTAGCCAGGATTTGACAAATTTTATTGCCTATTTTTAAGAAAATCTGGCATTCAGGGCCTTATATTTAAAGACTAACTTTCTCAGCCTAAAGGCAGAGAGGTAAACTTCCACAAGGTTACTACAGTCTTGCCTACCCAAGCCTCCTTCATATTCACCCCAAGGGAACATTCAGCTTTAAAAAATAAATTAAAAAATAAAGCTGAGGTTTAAGGTAGTCTGTGTTACCTTAGCCCATGCCCTAAGAACCCTCATTATGAAAATCAGTTTCCTAGAAAAAGCACAGGACACACTCATAAAAGAAGGGAAAAAAAGAAGTTTAATCTAATTAAATAAATGCTAATTTTGTAAATTAACCTCAAGCCTATGGAATAAAGCATCCCTAGCATCCAAAAATTCAGGGCTATAGGATACGGAGTCATTACTGCTATTAAATGGCTTTACACAATATTTGGTATAATGGTTCACACCTGGAAATAAACCTAAGACACTTGATTGACAATACTTCACTATATTTAACTCAAGATTTGGGCTAAATTAAAGAAAATGGAGTGTTGCTCTCCAGGACTGACTACATAATTTGCAGTTCCAATGTTATATAAAAAGGCAAGTCCCTTGTTCAAACATTATTTAGTATTTCAAGATAGTGACAGTAGAACATTAAACCAAGCATGGCACCATTCTGAATGCAGGTCTCTGTGCTACTACTGCACAACTCACTCACCTGTGAAGTGGTGTGCTGCTATTTCCTTCCTTAATTCCTGAAGTGCCTTTGAAAACTCCAGCTTCTTCTCATTTTCTTATGCATTTTCTTCTTATCTGTCCCACTCAAGTAAGGGAAATAAGCACTATAATACTTTTCTAAACAAAGAATCTTCTCTCAATTATAAATCATCCCACTCAGCAAATGCAGGTGACTTTGGTTTAAATAACAATATTTTTCCATCCCACTGCATATGGATAGGTAGATGAATAAATAGCTGGATGGACTGAGTGACTCAGCAAGTAAAAAGGTTTTGTCAGTTTGAGACAGCAGGGTGTATGTGTGTAGAAGGTGAAAATTTTGGACCTAGAATCAAAGGAAAAAAAAAAAAAAGAGGTATATCTGCATTTGAAACGTGCATATCAGCGAGGGTCATCAGTTATGCTGAGAGTTACAGAACAGACTTTTAAAAGTTAAAGCACTCTACCTCCATGTCAAGTTCAATGCAGGAGCAAATTTTATGTCTGGTGTCCTTGTAGCATCAAAGGAATATTTGTCTGTTCCCCCTTATAGCACCCAGGAACAGGGCATGTTTTGCCTTTGTAAGGAGATGAAATGCTCGCCTGATAAATCACCTGTCAATTGAATCAATGTAGACAGCTAATGTAGCTAAATTGAGAGAGGAGGAAGGCCTGAAAGGGAGGGGGGTAGGAGAGGAGGGATTTGGCAACTACACAAATAATGCTATCTTAGTAACTTACTTTTTCTTTAGAAAAAGGAAATAGCAATGTGTTCTCTGAAGTGCATTTTCTCACCCTCCCGTCTCTTCCTTGAACCACATCCTTTGAGGTATCTTTTGTATAAATTACAATTTGCATATGCACTTTGAAATGAGGTGGCTCCTATACACCATACCAGCTTTCCACTGTCTGTGTGCTTTTGAAGAATGAATGAGACCACCCTATTCTGGTGCATCTGTTACTTCACAGTACTGAACAAAGCATTTACTATACCATCTGAATAGTTAGATGTTCCTGAAGTGAGTTATGATTAAATTAATTAAATAATATGTTAGAATCTAACTCCATTGTAAAAAAAGAAAAATGGATTTCCAATCACTTTGACTGAGTGAATGTTCTTTCATTTCTAATATGGCGAATTATATCTGTTAAAGTTCCTCTGGTGGAGTTGAATTGTGTGTGGCTCCAAATTGGCGGCATTGAATTAAAACAGAAGTCATTGTATCTGCTCTGTGGGAAAGTCAAGGCTCCCTAGACAACCAGTGAAACTGGAGAAGCTGTCAGCTAATCAATCTGACAAGGATTAACATCCGCAAACAATTGTTTGGATTTGCTGTTTCAGTCTCTGGTGACAAGGAAATGTGAAGTTTAAAAATTGATCGTCTTTTCCTGTACAAGCTTGTGACAATATTCTATAATTGAGAATAAATACATCGATTCTAAAATTTATTTTAATCTTTGACATTATAGTTTTAGGTAATCTTAGAATATTCGAGGAGGGGGGGGCTCCAGGGTGTCTTAAGAATGGCTACAAAAAAAAAAAGAATGGCTGCAAATTTTACAAATGTAAAATTGGAAAAAGTTTTAAGGGAGATGATGATTTAATGTATTTTCTTAAAGAAAGAGTTCAATGCCACTCCACAGAGTGTTCTTTAGGATCAATGCTGTACCATATTACCTGAGGAATATATGTGCTGTTCTGCATCATGGAAACCCATTATTTCCCCTGTTTCCCTAGAAAATTCCTTTAAACCTGAGATCAATCATTGCCTCCCCTTGGAGGCCTTCCCAATCCCAAAGCCAACAGGTGATCCTTCATTGCTACTGTTACATGAGTACAACTTCTTAGAGGTAATGGTTTGTGAATTTTTGAGATAATTTTGGGCATTAGGTCTGGAAAACTAGATTGTTGAGTTTTGTTTTTATCCTGTAACGAATAGCATCAGAAGGAGGAGAGTTATATTTTGCTTTTTGTTGAAAGTGGAGACTTTGGAAGACTTGTCATTCAGTGGTTTGAATGATTCTTTTTAAAGGATATATTCAAGAAACACTCACTGAACACTTACTACATGCAACAAAATCACATGGCTTGTGTGGAAATGAAAAACTTAGTTCTTGTTCTTAAAAAAAGTATGATCTGGCTGGAAAGAGAAACATAAAAAAGTTATCATGATGCAAGAAAAAGGACAGGAAGTGTAGCAACTTCGAAGTTAACCAAAAAGCTGAGAGATGGTTCTACACTAGGACTAAATAGCAGAAACTATGCCAAAATCCTCTTTAGCTCTTTAGAGTACATATCAAAATTAAGGAAATAAGAGAGAAAAAATTGCCCTTTGAAAGAAATAAAAAGATCAAAGATGACTGAGCAAAAAAACTACAGTTTGGGGAAAGCTTTATTACAGTTAAAAATGATTCCATAGGTTTAAGCTATTGACAGAAAACCAAGTAAAGAAACATTAGTTAACCAATTTAAAGGATGGTTTCAAAATTTCCAAATCAAAGAAAGGAAAAAAAAATGCACATACTTATTATGAGTACTTAAGTCATAAAATAATTTCCAGGAAATTAAAAAATCTTTAAAGAGATGTATTTCCACAAGCACTTATAAGTACTTGTAGTTTATAATGTAAAAGCATGATCTTAAGATAGTTATGCCATCTAGAATCTTAGAGGCTTTTCTGTATACTAACCCTCTTGACTTCTTGAAACTTTATGAAAGGGCCAATGTGTCTGTTGAGAAAATTACTTGTTTCTTATTCTGTAGACTTAAACTGGATTTAATCATCACTTCATATATAACACATCCCTTTCCCCTTCAGCCCCCCACCACACACACACTCTAAATTTAATTAAAATAACTCAAATGAAACTAGAGATAATTTGTTTTTTAAATAGACTGCCACATACTCCATTTACATAAAACCCATTAGTTTGCATTAAATACAAATTAGCTGCTGATATGAATTAAATCACGTATAAATAGTTCAGAATAGCCGCAGAACCAGGCATTTTAATTAATATAACTTAACCAGATTTATTTGTAAGGTAATCAAGACTCTTGCTCATTTATTCTTCAGTACAATAGGCCAGGCGATACTGGCTGCCCTAGAACAGGCCATCGTTTCTATAGGAATACAAATCTAGGAGGAAGATTGATTAGATTCCCTGACTTCAAAGTGTGCAAATGCTCAAAGCATGCCAGTTTATAAATTATGGCATCTTGGATGATAAATGCAGAATCCCCTCAAATAATTAACTCATACAATTTATTGATCACCTGAAATATCCCACTTGTTTTATTCCTTCCATACTTGGTCCTGGTTTAATTTAAAGCAAGATTTTTTTAAAGTATGAAATAATTGTCCTTTGTTGCTATTCTTATTTTGACTAATTCATGCATCACTAATAAGTATTTCATAGTTAATAAGAACTTTCCAGACTAATTAGAATTTGGAATTTAGCAAAAACATCTATGTTAGTCCAGACACTTTTTGTTCCAAGCAACTGAACCTCAAAGTGACTTGCTGAATATAGATTCACATAGATAGGTGCACAGAAATGAAAACCCACATGCTGACTTTAGGCACAGCTAGATCCAAGGCTCTAATTAGGTCACCAGAATGACTATGGCTCTTACATTCCCAAGGAATGCTTTGCTCTATAGCTTCCATTCTGTTTCAAACTCTGCTGTCATAGTGGAAAGATGGCTGCCAGCTGCTCCAGGCTTAATGCAAGCTCTCAACAGCCCCATTTTTTTCCCAATAGTTCCAATGAATGTCCCTCAAAATGAGTCTTATTTGCCTCAATCATTTATGCCTCTGTCTATGACAATCACTGTGCAAAAAGGAACAGAATGCTCTGATTGGCCTGAGTTACACGCTCACCCCAGAATCTGGGGAAAGGACCAATCCCAAGTGAATCATAAGAATTAAGAGTAGGGGGAATATTTTGACAAAATAGAAGGTTAATTGCTTTCCTACAAAAATGATGGGGGAGGTGCATTGATGTGGTGAATGCCGGAAGGAGCAGATATCCATTGCAGTATTGTAATCCTTGCCTTGAAGCTAAATTGTCAGCCTTCTTCAGTCACCCCATTTAGGAAATGATTTATCAATCAGTAACAAATCAAAGATAGGCAATCAATATTAACCTGCAAAAATCCCTGATGCAAGCAACCACAGACTTGTAAATGGCAGCCATGTATATTCAGCAAATAAAGTACCTATATAGAAAGCCTTCATCAGCCTTAAGTCATGCTGTTGGACATACAATGTTAAAATATCAATGCTACATTATGTGTGCATTCTAACTGAAGATTAGAGAGGATTAATGAGACAGGTTTAATTGACTGTAACAGAAAGTTCTGGGCATTTGTAAAAGAAAAATACCACTTAAGTCATAATATTAAAATTTTGACATAAAAAAGCAGCATCTCATATTAGCTGCTGAAC
>NW_006779287.1:1718854-1740283 GCF_000442215.2 Lipotes vexillifer | reverse complement strand
TGAACCTAGGTAATTGCTTATATTTTCTGCCCATTTCAATAACAATATTTCATTCCAATTTTATCCTATTCCTTTCAGTCTTAAGTGTTATATAACATGTGACAAATATTGACACAGCAAAAAACAAGCATGCTTAACTTTTTACATGACATGAATGCCTTCGGTAACTTTATGAAGCCTATGAACACCACAGAACCCTTCTAAAAGTACTTTAAAGTCTTAAAAAAGTTATAGAATACAGAGGAAGCCAATTATATTGAAATATAATTATCAAAAAATTGAAATTGCAATATGTTCTTCTGTAATAACACATTAAATAAAAAGCAATACAAAAAAAGCAATACCATTGGATTATAATAGATGATACTTTGAGATACTATAACTCTAATATGATATGAAAATATCTAATATTTCAATTGGGTAAAATGTTACAAGAACTACTAATACTAACGTGGTTTGTGGCCTATAATCACAATTGAAGGAAATGTAAACTTCAGTTCAAGGTTACTGAAAATAAACATGTAAATTTTCCCATCCTCAAACACGGACTTCTGCCAAAGGACATTTGGCCATGACTTGAGGAAAAAACTGTACAAATCACTGGAATAAGACATGCTATCCATCACCTCTTGGACCCTTATTGCAATTTTCTTATTCATCTGTAGTTGATACCCTGCCATATTTTCACAGTAGCAATTCCAAACTTTACTACCCATTTCTATCCCAACTTTTTATTTCTGTGTGGTTAACTTTGCCTCCTACATTACTTAGAAAGTGAAAGCAAACAGTCATTAGTTTCCTTCCTCTATATCCTAAAATGGTTTGAATCTTTGTTTTCACCCTTTTTCTTAAGAGTCTTACAGATTGCAGAAAACAGGTGCCTGTCAGTTAATTGGTGCTTAATGAGAGAAACCAAGGAATATAAAGATAAGAAGAAACCATTCTAGTCTTACTGTAGTTAGGGCTCATAAAGAAATAAAGATGCTATTAGGATAAAATAGGAGCTCTAGTGTTCTCTTACCTGCTTGAAACCCAGTCCTAAGTATGCAGGGCCTCACTTTCTCCTATTAAAGATAGTAAGGGTTGGGCCAGGTTGTGAAACTGTGACAATTCGTTTATTTAAAGATAGAAGATGAGAAATGTGGCATAACCCAACTCTATTTGATACCATGAAAGATGAAAAAGAGAAAAACATTTGGATGGTTTACAGTGAATCCCACGAAGGAGATGGGCTTCTTCCTTCCAACATCCCACTTCTCTCAGGGTGTACCCCCATGTGAAACAATAATCCTAGGTGTATCTCTTCCTCCCTGATGTTGACTTTGAGGAACATTGTTCCACAGTCATGAAGTTTATTTTTTTAAACAGAATATTGATTTTACCATGAAAGAGAATGAATTTGCTTTCTAGCCATTTTCGCTGAGATATACTACTCACCAAGCAAAACGCCTAGGGCCATTTGGGGTCTTTCTTTCCCCTGAAGGGAAAAGGAATTGAACAAGATGATTCCATATTCAGAATTACGATTGCCACTTGATCTCATGGGTCCTTAGTTACCCAATTTCTTTGAATCTAAAGACAAGAACACTTAAGAAATCCTGATAATTTGTCAATGTTCTGGCCAAAGGTTATTTGTACAAATAGAAGTTTTGCAGATGTAATTAATTGTAAAGAAAATTTTATCCTATTTAGGAGACCCGTTTTCCCATGTGATGTAACTTGTATTCAAAGATCTGTTTCTCTTAAGTGTTTGGGCCTACTATGGGAGAAAGACTATGTGAGGTTTTTATTTCTGTAGAAATACTGAGTATGGTAACCACACCTCATGCTTACCTTTTTTTTTTTAACATCTTTATTGGAGTATAATTGCTTTAGAATGGTGTGTTAGTTTCTGCTTTATAACAAAGTGAATCAATTATACATATACATATGTTCCATATCTCTTCCCTCTTCCATCTCCCTCCCTCCCACCCTCCCTATCCCACCCCTCTAGGTGGTCACAAAGCACCGAGCTGATATCCCTGTGCTATGCGGCTGCTTCCCACTAGCTATCTACCTTACGTTTGGTAGTGTATATATGTCCATGCCACTCTCTCACTTTGTCCCAGCTTACCCTTCCCCCTCCCCATATCCTCAAGTCCATTCTCTAGTAGGTCTGTGTCTTTATTCCCGTCTTGCCCCTAGGTTCTTCATGACCTTTTTTTTTTTTTTAGATTCCATATATATGTGTTAGCGTACGGTATTCGTTTTCCTCTTTCTGACTTACTTCACTCTGTATGACAGACTCTAGGTCCATCCACCTCAATACAAATAACTCAATTTCATCTCTTTTTGTGGCTGAGTAATATTCCATTATATATATGCGCCACATCTTCTTTATCCATTCATCTGTCGATGGACACCTAGGTTGCTTCCATGTCCTGGCTATTGTAAATAGAGCTGCAATGAACATTTTGGTACATGACTCTTTCTGAATTATGGTTTTCTCAGGGTATATGCCCAGTAGTGGGATTGCTGGGTCATATGGTAGTTCTATTTTTAGTTTTTTAAGGAACCTCCATACTGTTCTCCACAGTGGCTGTATCAATTCACATTCCCACCAAGAGCGCAAGAGGGTTCCCTCTTCTCCACACCCTCTCCAGCATTTATTGTTTGTAGATTTTTTAATGATGCCCATTCTGACCAGTGTGAGATGGTATCTCATTGTAGTTTCGATTTGCATTTCTCTAATGATTAATGATGTTGAGCATTCTTTCATGTGTTTGTTGCCTATCTGTATGTCTTCTTTGGAGAAATGTCTATTTAGGTCTTCTGCCCATTTTTGGATTGGGTTGTTTGTTTTTTTGATATTGAGCTGCATGAGTTGCTTGTACATTTTGGAGATTAATCCTCTGTCAGTTGCTTCATTTGCAAATATTTTCTCCCATTCTGAGGGTTGTCTTTTTGTCTTGTTTATGGTTTCCTTTTCATGCTTACTTCTTAATTAAAGTTGGTACCACCTGCTTTGCCAATGGATGCTTGAGGTTTAGCCTTCAGAGCTCCAGAGTTTTGCAGTTAAGATGATTCAACTATTCTTTGTTTCTGCTGCTAGTGCTCCTGCCTCTACCCAATAACATTAGTCTAACCTCTTTTTCTCTATTTCATGCCTCTTTCTTGCTTATTGCTCTACCACCTGCCAGATTTTATTGCCTTCTGTCTTACCACATGGATTCCCCTGGCTGGTGGTATACCACCTTGTTTCAATATAACTCTCGACTTTTGTATTAATGTGCTGTTGCCAGCTGCTGCCTCTATCTTTATATCTCCCATGCAAACCCTCCAAGTGAAATGGGGTGTTGGGTCAGTCAACCACACACAGTTTAGGGAGCATTTGCTTGTTAGAGCTCTCGGGCCAAGCCACCTCACTATCTTCTGTCTAAGATGGTTTTAGAGTCAAATTGCTGATCCAGTCATCAGTTGCCAGAGTGGTGGGGTAATAAGACACAAAGCATAGCAACCAGACCACAAGAAGCTGGCAGGAATGGATAAGGGATTGAGACAGGTGCTAGATATGTGTATTTTCCAGTGATTTCAAGGGACAAAATATGCTCTGTCTTCCAAGGTTCACAGTTTTTCCATGTCCACAATTGAAGAGTTTATACCTCCCCAAACATTTGTTTTCTATTGAAATTAAAAAGACTTGTTTTCCAAATCTGTTCCTTACATGGTTCCTTCTAAGGACTCACATCACTTGTTCTGTTTTTTCACCTCAGTTCTTTCAGTGTTGCTATTGAGCCACCCTGATAAGAAAATATAGGAGTTTTGAAAACTAATCAGATTAGGTATTAAACTGGCAATTTGTTTTTATTGTTTATTTGTTTGCATATGTTTTTTAATCTTGGGACAACTACTCATATCCCATTTAGGTTCTCTAAACATTTCACCTTGGTGCTGTGCTTCTCTGGGTTGTTTTAAACCACATAAAAACATTGAAATCCATTACAACCAAAGACTCCCTTAATCATCATTTTTATCTCCCAGTGTCTGATACTGTGTCAGATACAGGGAATATTCACAATAAGTATCCCATGAACAAAAATAAGCCTAAGCAAAATGAATTAGGATGGAAGTCTGTTGGCAGAACAGTAACAAAGCCAAATACAAATAACATACTGTCTACAGTTTGGGATTATCCAACTAAGTAGAATACATCTGCTTAGTTGCATATTCTCTGTCTCATCAGAGATAGAACTGCAAGTTCACTTGTGAACATACACTTTCTTCATCACTACTTTCCATGCAAAGTACATTGGAAATATATTTGATATAAAACAGAAGCATTCTTTTTTTAACTGGCTAAAATAAATTCTACCTGTGGGTAAGGTCATTGTATTTTTAGATACAGATGAGGAACATCTAATTATGTGAACATCTAATTATGTGTCTGTGTGTGTATATATACATGCATAAGTCAAAAAAATGAAAAGATTGGAAATACTAAAAAACATGAATGTAAAACTGTCCAGAAAAATAAATTAGTTTATTCTCTTTGATGCTTACACGGTGTACTATATAATACTAGACTAACATGTTTTCCACTGTGTTTGAGCATTAGTTAGCAGGGCACTGTATCAGTAAGGAGATAGACGTAGGTGTCAGTGCCTAGAAAACTCAGTCCCTTCACAGCCAGCTGACCTTTTGAGTCAGAAGGAAATCAGTCCAGTTAGAGGTCTCGGGCCAAGCCACCTCACTATCTTCAGTCTAAGATGCCACTGAAGTGGCACTAATAGTGAAATACAGCAAATGCTCCAAGTCCTTTTAATAGCAAAAGGAGGTCAAGCTTCCAGATGTTTCCACTGATTCATAAATAATTGACTACTGTTGCAGTTACACTGCATTGTAATGGAGTTAGACCATGTGGCTAGCATTAGTTTGAGTAGTATAAAATAGTTCAACCAGTATTTAAGAAAATTTTAAATCAGCTTACATATCATTTATTAATAATGTCCTTAACATCCTTTTTTACACCAATTTCTTTCCAGCCAATGTAGTATTTAGATAGCAAAGGCTTTCAAGTAATAAAATTATTAAATAAGCAGAAAACTACAAGTCATCTCTTGATCCCAAAGATTGTCTCTGAACATTGCAGTTCTTGCTGAAAATGTTTATTCTGTTAGCAATACTCATAAAATCCACACACAATATCTGTACCCCCTCCCTGTGTCCTCCATTTACTTACTGTTTGTCTTCCCCTTTTTTAACCTAGTTGTTGTCCAAAGGTCTCTGAAGACAAAAAAACAGTTCTTTTTTTAATAGACTAACTGTTGTTTACTTTTTAAAATCTGTGCTCCACTAAACTGTCCTGCCCTAGAATTTATCTGTCACACCTCTGACCACATCCTTCTCCAGACAAGCCTTAATTAGCATTTTGACACTTTCTCCGTAAAGATTCAGTAAAGATTGATAGCAGCTGCCAGGATAGCTATTTTATATTGATTGGTCAAGAAAAGCTGCATTAAGGTGGAGACATTTAAGCTGGTATCTGAATGATTAGAAGTCATGCAAGAGCAAGGAAGAAGTAGAGGACCCTAAGGCAAGAGTAATTTCACCATGGTCAAGGAACAGATAGAAATCCAGTGTGGCTCAAGAGTACCAAGCAAGTGTCATAGTGGAGGGAAATTGGGACAAGGCATGTGCTAGCCAACCATGAAGAGCTTGGAAAGCCAGAGTAAGGCATTCAAAGTATACTTCACATGTGATGGGAAAGCACTGTGAATCTAATGCAATGGAATGAGATGAAATATTATATATATATATATATTTTTTTTTATTTTAATATTTTACTGCTCAATGGAGAATAGATTGATAGTGTAATAGAAGTAGGGGCAACTAGGTAGCAGTGTACTGTGGAAAGTCAGGTTGGAGATGAAGGTAGCTTGAACTCAAAAGATAGGACAATAGAAGTAAATTGATTCAGGATATATATATAGGAGATAGAATCAACCAGGCTTGCTGATTAACTAGTTATGAGAACGAGGGAAAGAAGAGCCAGAGATGTCAATATGCAGTATTTGGCTTGAGCAGCTTAGAGGATGATGATGTTTCAGTCGATATTTCCATTTGAGTCCAAAGGCAGGAAAAAAAACCCATGTTCCACATCAAGGCAGTTAGGCAGGAGGAAATTCCCTCATACCCAAAGGCATATCAGATTTCTTGTTCTATTCAGGCCTTCAAATGATTGGATGGGGCCTACTCGCATTAGGAAGAGCAATCTGCTTTACTCAGTTTACCAACTGATATGTTAATTTCATCCAGAAATACTGCCACAGACACACCCAGGATAATATTTGACTAAATATGTCTGGGCACCCTGGTGCCCAGTCAAGTCGACGCGTAAAATTAACCATCACAGCTGCTCTGTATTCATTTCTTATGCTTTTCATTTTGTTACTATAGATTCAAGGAAAATGCTTCTTTCTGGGGGCATACATTCCACAGATGCATTGGGTACAATTCTGGTTACCTACTCAAGGACAGCCCTTCTGTAAATAAACAGTAAAGATTCCCTCCTTTGGTTATTTTCACAGTAGCTATATGTATAAGGGAGGTGAATATAGCCAGGACTTTAAGGACAATGCTATCCAAGGTCTGAGTCTTGCCCAATCAAATGGCCTCATGATAAATCTTGGAGTCCCTGTCTTTTTCTATTAGAGACCTGATTTTGACATGGAGACCTGTTTAGGATGTATATTTGGTGCAGTCTGCGTTTTGGTTACAGAATAAGGGAGTTTCTAAAAAGATGCAATAGAGGTTCTTGGGCTTCAGTAGGCATTTGGTTTTCTTTAGTCTATTATTTTCTTCTGTCACAGATTCCAATGCTGTTAATAAAAGCCAGCCCACTGCACAATTCTTATGATTATTTTTGCCCCATACCATTAAAGAGCAACTTCATTGTAAAATGCAGCAACTTACCTTCTATCTGAACCTTACCCTATTTAACTGCAAAACAAATCCTTAGAAATTGCAAAGCTACTATACACCATAACATATCATCATCTAGCTTACCACCAACAAATGAATCTTTATTGCCAATAGACCTATGAGTTTTGTCTTTGAGGGCTATTCCTAACACCAGTTTTAATCTGAGTTCTCTAGAAAGTGGAGCCTCGAGTTTAATCCCAGGGAAAGGGAGTGAGGGAAATCAGAAGTGAGGCAGGAAGAGAAATTACCAGTAAAATAATGTGTTGTTTAGCTGGCAACTGCCATTGTGTCAAGTGCAACCTCTTGATGGATTTCACTGAGACCCTCTTCCAAAAGGCCATATAAACAACTGCTTCTCAGTATGGTCTATATTAAAAAGAGGGAGAAAATGCATTAATTGCCTCCTGTATCCCATAGGTCACTTCACAGACCTCCTGTCTCCTTGGTTCAGCCCACAGGGTTTTAACTCACATACATCCAGCTTGTGCATGTATATGGACACTGAGGGGCCCTAAGATGTCTCATGCTTTGGTGTGAATCAATAAGCTATAGGCATAAGGCTTAAGGCATGCAGCACAAACATGTGGTGAGGCAGTCTTGGGTTATGCCATTACAAAGTTGGTTGAACCCTAGGCACAGCTGGATTATCTCAGCAGCAAGTAAAACAAGAGACAGAATAGGCTAGGAAAATATGAAAGATTATATATAAGAAATGTTTGGTAGATAGACCAAAATATGGACTGGAGAACCTACTGGTGGCTAAGGATAAGACTTGCACAGTACAGTTTTGACATTCAAGTGATTTTGTGGTTCTTTTTGACTGTTTAGTTCCTCAGAACTAAAATCCTGCTGTTTTCATTTGGCTTTTCAATTTTCATATTAGAATTACAATAGAAGTAAAAAGGATTTCTATCTAGATATAAGAATATCTTCACAGTGGTGCTAATTTTTCTATTTTAAAATAGATATGAATCCACCCGTCAGTAAGAAAACTAAAGAAAAATAAAGCTTGTGTTTTGCTCTCTATGGTTACCCACATGCACACGTGCACACACACACGCACGCACATACGGAGGCAAATAACTGTTATTTTCACTAATAAATGAAAAAATGTATTTAAAAAAGAAATAAGGTATGAGCCATTCATATTTTTCTATAGACCTCATCCTGGATATCTTGGGAGCGTAGACCATAGGAAAAAAAATTTTTAATTTTAAAAAATTTTTAATTTAAGAATTTTTATTTGCAGAAACACCCAAAAATATATAGATACAGAGGTATTCAGCTAAATATGCTCAAAGTTGTGTACGTGGATGTGTGTGTTTGTGTCTGTATGAGCACACATGCGTATGTGTAAATGGAAAATCTGTTTTGTTGTTAGACCTTTGTTATTCTCTGACCTTCATGTTTCAAACAACTCTAACAATTCAAATACAGGCTTGAATCAATTCTACTAACCTACAGGAATTGTGAATGATATTTGTAAATATAGATAATTATTGATTCTTGAACAAATAAAAATTGATGGCATAAATACAGTGCATGAATGTATAATAAATAATTTCCAAAGTATAATACATGTTAAAAAGTATGGTGTGTGTGTGTGGGTGTGTGTGTGTGTGTGTGTGTGTGTTTGTGTTGAGTTTGTATTGGATTGGATAGTAAAATACTAAGTCTACATTATTTTACAAATAAACATATCAAGAAATGAATAGATGGTGATGTGTATGTGGGGAAAAGCAATTGAAAAACTAGACTCCCAAGTACAAACCAGATAAGGATCTGAGAGAATTTTTCAACTCTTTTTTTAGATATTTTTTAAATGTTTAGATTGTCTGTTAGAATTTTCAAATCAAACATGCTACACCCCTTGAGAACATATTGAGAATTAAAGAAAAGCTTTATTACAAATGCCCAATAAAGTAGAATTCTGCCCCAAGAGCTACGAAGTTGTTTTCATAAAGATGGAGAAGTGAAAGTGAGCAAGTGTCAAAATGAACAGAACTTGCTGGAGTCCTAACTTCAACGTGGAGAATTAGCAAAGTCTACACTGTTATGTATAGTACATTTAGGATGCACATGGACTTTACAATAAAATTTCAAATTATTGGCTTTAGGGTTTCCTAGTTACTAGTTATAGGAAAATTTAAGGCAAATAAAGTGATACCGAATTATAAATGGTATTATTCAATAGAGATAATTTAACCTGAACATGCAAATAATTTCAAGGTCAATCTAAAATAAAATTTATTTATCACTCTGGGAAAAGTTATTAAGCACTAAAATTCTCAAGTTGATATAAACAAGTCCACTTTCTAGACATTCCTTGATGCAGCCATTAGAAGGTCATCCTGGTTGAGGCAAACAATTGACCATATAGAAGCTTCATTCTTGTAACTGTGTGAGAAATTTGCCATTTAACTTCCATGTGGTTATTATGGACATGAAACATGAAACAATGTTCTATATTCTTGTTTTTTCCAGAGAGTTAGATAGCAATGAACAACTCTTTGCTTTTAGAAAATTTTAATAACTTGTGTTTACAGGTACCCAAGATATGTTATTGTGTCATGCTATCAGATTGTACCAAGATCTGAAACTGGTAGATCTGTTTTGTGTTTAACAAAATTCAAATGCATTTATCAACAAACAAATGTTTTCACAAGGAAAAGGTTGTGTTTTCAATGTTAAACGACCCTATATAGTTTTTCTGTACCAAAAACAAGTAGATTTTTCATAGAATCCTTACTAACTATAATTAAATATTTATTCTTCTTTTAAAATTTTAAAGAACCTATGTTAGGCTGATCATAACCAGTGGATCAAGTAACCATAATTAATTAATTTATGCTGTACTCTGAATTGATAAACCTTTATCCTTTGTGTTCTGTTCCATTCAATATCACATATTAGGTTTGCTGCCACCTCACTCTTCAATAGAAACTCTTCAGTCATCAGTTTCCCAACAACTACAGTTCATATTTTAATGAAGAATTAAATATTTTAAATAGATTTACATAAACTTATTTCTAGTTAGTTAGCACTAATGAAGTTTTTTTTTCTTTACAATTACTGTAAATTAATATATACTGTGAATTAATACATACCTATATAAGTAGAAACACTAAATTCATTATTTTTAAATAGTCACAATTCTGTACAATACCATATTTCAATATATTTAGAGATAACTAAAAATAGAATGAGGATTAAATATTTCACATGAAATATCAGTGATCTGAGTACCTCTTTGGCTGGAGATAGTGTTGAGTCTTCTTTATCAATTGGTGGTTCCACTCATTGTTGGTGCAACTTTCCCATCAAATATGAATGTTATGGGAGCCTGTAATTTTCTCACAGTTCAATATGTTTAGATAAATGGAAGTTCACAAAAATCTTATTTGAAGGGAAATATGAAAACCTTTTCAACAAGTTTAAGTAAAAGTTGAGTTTGTTACAATCCAGAAAATCAGAGCCAAATGTTTAATTACTGATGCTCACCAGCTATTAATCACAGATGCTGGTATTCAGAAAGGGCCCATTCCTGTCAGCAAGCTCACCAACCTTTAAGATTTTTCATTACACTCAGGTCTCCTTGTCTCTTGGCATTAACTCAATAGATCCTAGTCTTTCAACTGATTGTGTCATAAAGACTAGTTGCTAAATTATTGCATGATATACTTGGGCTTTAGCAATAACTCATGTCATTAGAAAATGAGATGAAAGGGCACATAGTTTAAAAGAGAAATATCATTTGAGATTTCTTCTCTTTGTTCTTTTCTTTCTTTCTCTTTTTCATTTGTGTATTATTCCAATAACCCAGAGCTACAGAGACACCATTATATCTAAGTTATTTTTCTCCATGTTTCCTGTACATCACCCTTCATACCAAGTCCCAGGATATATTTTTGAACTAATTTTTATAAGGTGGTTTTTTAAATTATTTTTTAAATTCCTTTTTATTTTTTCCAGTTTTATTGCAAAATAATTGAAATATATCACAGTATAAATTCAAGATGTACAGTATAATGCTTTGATTTACATATATTGTGAAATAATTACAATAATAGGTTCAGCTAACATACATCATCTCATATAGATACAATAAAAAGAAAACATTATTTTCCTTGTGATGAGAACTTCTAGGATTTATTCTCTTAACAACTTTCCTATATATCATACAGCATGGTTAACTCTAGTCATTGTGCTGTATGTTACAACCCTAGCACTTACTTATCTTATAACTGGAAGTTTGTACCTTTTGACCACATAAGGTGATTTTTTAGAAATGAAAAAGTAGCGGTGTTCAAATGAAGGAAATATTCAGAAGACATATCAGTTTATAAAGATATTTTGATTTTACTTTGATCATCTGACCTCTCCAACAAATATTTGTTATTCCCTGCAAGAATTCTAATTCAGTTGGCCTGTCACCACTCACTATTAAATACATTATCTGCAAACCGTACTGCTATAGACACTGGAACACTGCCCATTCCCTGTGGTTCCTCTTCAAAAAAAAAAAAAAAAATCCTATCTATCTCCAACTCTGGGAAATGCAATCATTTATTCTATACAGGTTCTAATTCTTTTTTTTTTTCAGCAACATTTTTGGGGTTAAAATAATGTAATGATTACCAGAAGAACCAGAAGTAGTACAAAAAAACCCAACCACTCAAGTAATAGAAGTTCACTTTCTTGTGCAATTTTTCCACTCCAAGTTGCTTCATTATTTCTAGCATTTATTCCTCCCTGAGATCTGGCTGAAATGTTTGCCCCCAGCCTTGCTAAATATGGATTATTGTCCTTCTGCATAATACCCCACTTTGTGAATGAAATTTACACTCTCCCCCTCCTTCCTATAGTTTCTTTGGTCTCTTAATGCAATGGTGATTAATTTGCATTCTTTCCTGTTACACTTGTTTCCTGTTAAAAGTATTACACTTTTCCTCCCTACTGATGTACATATTTTTAAAGTATTTATATTTATATAATCTTAATTAAAGTAGAAAGCTTATTGAGGTGGCAATGGTCCATTACCTACTACTGAATGATGGAAAGAATGAGGAGGGCATGCCTTTATGAAACATTGGGAAGCCTTTACTATAAACCAGGCACTAAATTAGGCATCTGCACAGGCAGTATCTCATTTAATCCTAATGTCACAAATACAGGAGCAGGCATCATTACACATATGTGGTAATTTCAGAGAAGTTAAATACTTTGCCCAGGATCAAAGTAATAAATAGGTAAACTGAAGATTTGAGCCCAGTCTTCCGATTAAATCCTATGCCCTTATATTCAATAACTGGGCCTCTTAGTACCCAAAGTAGTTCCAAGCAGATAAAGCGTATTCATTACATTTCAAAGACTTTCACTGAGTCCATATCAAAAGCTTCTCCTACCATAAGAACCTCAGAATGCCTTGGTTTAATGTCTATAAGATTTAAAGTAAGAGTAACTATGGCACCACACACTTTCAGCTACTACATTCCCACATTAGCATCATCCATGTACCCTTCTGAGCAAATCTAGCTTCATAAAAATGACATTGTAGTTACACTTGCTTGGTTGTTGAACAGCAGTTAAAGTATAATTAGTGCCACTTAATGGAAAGCATTCCTGAAATGCATATAGTTATTAATCAAACTCCAATATAAAGCTGGCTACAGTAGTAATGAGTGCAATTATGGGCTGGTGAACTGTTAAACTTGAAAACTGACCCTAACCGAATTTTCTTTCTTCAGAAAGTAATAAAACTCAAAGGGCTGAAAATCACTTTATTTCTCTGGGCTCTCTTGCCTCAAAAACAACCTAGGAGATATTTTCTCATGCTCCATGTTTTATAATTTCATGCACACTGAACCTTGTAGAGTGGTGTGAGGATTGGAAAATGTGACCCTAAAGATAGGGTCAACTCTAATCTGAACCTGACAAGATTTGATCCAGTCCAGACTCGTTACCTACCAGACAATGCGGAATTTTATCCAGCTATTTTACAGAGTTTCACACACATCAAAATTAAACATAAAAAAATGTCCATTGAGCCTGAGTTAGCCAGCAGGCAAATTCAAGTTCAGGATAAAATATTCGTTCCTTTAAAAATATTTGACAAAATCCCAGCAGAATTTTGTAAGATGAGAGTCCCAAGTTGGTCTTCTCTAAATCTTGCAATGGCTATTTTACAAACCTTTAATGGCATCTGCATTTCTTAGTATCAGAAAGCGTGTTTAGAGTTTATATAATACTTGACATGTTTAAAGAATCGTTTATTACCTTGCCTTACTTTAGCTCCACAAATCTTTCTACTTAAGCTCCCTTATAAATGAAATAGCCTTGCTTTTCCCCAGTAATGATTAGAATATCTTCTCACTCTTAAGGCTTCCTAAACATTTTTTGCAGATGCATGGGATGGCTGTCTCATATCATTTGATCACTGAAGAGGAAAGTTCCTGCTCTGAACCATGGGCTTGCATTTTATATATACTGTCGGGATTGGCGATTTTATAAAGTTAATAAATACTAATAAGGAGAATTAGGACAGATTTGCTAAATTTGCTAAATCAGGCATCCCAGAGCTATGTTCAGTAGTTTACAGATGTGAACTGGATTTGAAACACATTAAAAACACAGAAGGGGAGGGAACAAAGAGAAAAGAGAATTAGAACCTAAAAGTAACTATACAATCTATTGAAAATGGGAATGTAAAAAATCCCCTGAAATTGAAGAAGTGTAGAAGAGGAGCCTTGAGTGTTCTGTTACTGTTACTCCCACTCATAGATAAAGAATTAAGCCAACTTCTTTAACATGCACTCAGACAGCCTTTTGTGATTTGGCACCAACCTCAAGTTCCAGTCCTTTCTCCCACATCAAGCAAATGCATATTACTGGATTGATAAATGTGCCTTAAGTTATGCTTTCCTTGCCTCATTATCACACATTATCATAAATGTCTTTTCAGCAACATTCTTGAATTTGGTGCATACCTGTGATCTTGAAGATTCTGCACAGGGAGGGAGTATGGTTAGGGAAGAAAAGTACAGAACCACCGGTGAGAGAATTCAGCTCAGTTTCCCTGATTCAGTCTCCTTTTAACAACTCTTACCATGCCTAAGCATAATCAACAATTCCAGATACATTCACCAATAATTTTCTCTATCCAGTCAGCCCAAATGGGCACCATTTCCTTACTGCATAAAGAAATAGATGAAAAGCCTTTTAAAGATAAAAATATTAGCTGAATTACCACTATCACATGTAGTTATTTTTCTGTGATGTTTCAAAATATGATGTTTTCCACTTTATGTATTGAGTTAGTTTGACTCTGAAAGTTATTCTTAGACAAAAACCTTCGTTTCATTTAAGGCACATTCATTTCATATGCTCAATAATCGTACATAAGTGATGTAGTTAGGAGAATATACTCTGAAAACAAAAAGAGCTATTACGGTTTTATATGTCTGCCCTTTCAGTTATCAAATGGCTCTAAAACCTGTCTGCATATTCTTTATAATCAAATCTTAACTAAAATAGTATCATCACTTTCCAATTGCACATTTATTATTTGTATACATTTTTAACAATTTTAATAAATTTTTAATTGGAGTGTTTTCTAAAAGTTGTAATAATTTCTTCATTCAAAAAAATCAAGTTATATGTGAAGGCCATTAGAAATCCCACGTTTTTGCAGACCTCATTGAATCTTTACTTATTCCAACAGTAGAATGTCCTCAAAGTACTCAATGGAAGATCCATGTAGCTAGGGTTTGTGTTTTTTTTTAATCTGAAGTGACACATTGTGCCAAATAAATACATTTTGCTAATGGAGATACTGTCTTCAAATATGTTGTTAGTATCTTTATTGTCCCCTGAGTAACACATGCTTATGCTTAACTTCCCAAAAACTTTGTTGACTAGATGAAGTAATTTGCCTCTTCATTACATTAGAGGTGTAGCAAAATGAAACTGCTATAGATTACACAGAAACATGAGATTGCCTAGGATGAAAAATAAAGCCCAAAATAACTGTTCAGTTGATCTGAATATTTGAGGTTTCCAGTCCGTGGTGATTCTTATTTCTCATACAGCAACCTTACTTTTAGATGCTTAATATTTTTCCAATATTTCCTGCTAGTTTTAAATAACTGTTCTAGCCTCCCAAGCTGGAGTCTTGTCAAGTGAACACAAGATGAACAACTTTTACAGCTTTCTTTTAAACTATAAAAATGGAAGAACAGTGGTAGAAATGTGTGAAAGAGAAAGTGACAGTATAACATTAGCCAAATTTTAAGTATCCAGAAAAATAACTATAAATACTGAGTGAAAATAAAGAGGGACTTCCCTGGTGGCACAGTGGTTAAGAATCCGCCTGCCCATGCAGGACGTGGGTTCAAGCCCTGGTCTGGGAAGATCCCACATGCCACGGAGAAACTAAGCCTGTGCACCACAACTACTGAGCCTGAGCTCTAGAGCCTGAGAGCCACAACTACTGAGCCTGCGTGCCACAACTACTGAAGCTCGCATGCCTAGAGCCTGTGCTCTCCAACAAGAGAAGCCACCGCAATGAAAAGCACGTGCACCACAACAAAGAGTAATTCCCACTCACCACAACTAGAGAAAGCCCGCGTGCAGCAACAAAGACCCAATGCAGCCAAAATTAAATAAATAAATTTATTTTAAAAAAAGAAAAGAAAAGAAGGAGATCATTGTACTTCATTGCGTGAGGTAAATCCAAGACAACACATTCATTTGCCTTCTCACAGAGGGTCCTCTCTTAGTCTTTACTAAGCCTGATAAGAAAAGGAAGAGGTGAACTGAGCTTACTCCTTTTCTAATTGTATTAAAAACTCAGCACGTGTTATTCACATAAATTAAAAGTACGATAAGAAATTTGTGTCTACACTAAAAGGATTAATCATTTCACCTACTCCTGAAACTAAAACAATGTATTTATTGGGTTGGCCAAAATGTTGGTTTTTTTCCTTAAGATGGCTCTAGTAGCACTTTGTTGTCTTTAACTTCATTCGGAAGTTTCATTTGAAACAATTGTGTTAGATTGTTTGTGACAGCTGTCATGTCAGCGTGTATTTTAAAAAAGACACCAAAATTGGTGAATTTTTGTGTAGCCATTTTAATATTGAAGATAGAAGAAAAAGACCAACATTTTCAGCATATTCTGCTTTATTATTTCAAGAAAGGTTAAAACGCAACCAAAATGCAAAAAAAGATTTGTGCGGTGTATGGAGAAGGTGCTGTGACTGAATGAACGTGTCAAAAGTGGTTTGCGAAGTTTCATGTTGGAAATTTCTCTCTGGACGATGCTCCACCATCGGTAGATCAGTTGAAGTTGATAGCGATCAACTCGAAACATTAACTGAGAACAGTCAACGTTATACCACGTGGGAGATAGCTGACATACTCAAAATATCCAAATCAAGCATTGAAAATCATTTGCTTGGTTATGATTAATCACTTTGGTGTTTGGGTTCCATGTAAGTTAAGCGAAAAAAACCTTCTTGACCATATTTCCGCATCCGATTCTCTACTTAAATGTAACGAAAACGTTCCATTTTTAAAACAAATTGTGACGGGTGATGAAAAGTGGATACTGTACAATAATGTGGAATGGAAGAGATCATGGGGCAAGCGAAATGAACCAACAACAACCACACCAAAGACCGGTCTTCATCCAAAGAAGGTGATGTTGTATATATGGTGGGATTGGAAAGGAGTCATCTATTATAAGTTCATTCCAGAAAACCAAACAATTAATTCCAACAAGTACTGCTCCCAATTAGACTAACTGAAAGCAGCACTTGATGAAAAGCGACCAGAATTAGTCAACAGAAAATGCATAATCTTCCATCAGAATAATGCAAGACAGCATGTTTCTTTGATGAACAAGCAAAAACTGTTACAGCTTGGCTGGGAAGTTCTGATTCATCCCCTGTACTCACCAGACATTGCACCTTCGGATTTCCATTTGTTCTGGTCTTTACAAAATTCTCTTAATGAAAAAAATTTCAATTCCCTGAAAGACTGTAAAAGGCACCTGGAACAGTTCTTTGCTCAAAAAGATAAAAAGTTTTGGGAAGATGGAATTATGAAGTTGCCTGAAAAATAGCAGAAGGTAGTAGAACAAAAGGGTGAATACGTTGTTCGATAAAGTTCTTGGTGAAAATGAAAAATGTGTCTTTCATTTTTACTTAAAAACCAAAGGCACTTTTTGGCCAACTCAACATGTGTATAGGCATGTATGTGTGTATGTGTGTTATATTCACTTTTCCACCTGTAAATATTTATTGCATTTAACTACCACAAAAATTAAATCATATTCTACTGCAGAACTAAGGTGTGATTCTATATCAGGAGTTTGAGACGATCCATCTCAGAATGCTTTGAAATGAAGGCCTTACAAAAAATGGACAGAGCCTTTATAATGGTCCCTATTAAGGGTTCCAATTTTGTAAACACTTTCATTTTCTTCAGGTAGAAGAGGAGGGTTACTTGTAGATCAAATTAACCCATCAGTTCAGAGCCCAAACAATTATTAGAGTCAGTTGTAATTATTAGAATCACTTTAACTGAACGGTTAGAATGAGAAAGTATCCAAAGAATCATGTGACCCAACCTCTTTATTTGTACAGAAGAAAAGAGAGAGAGAGAGAGAGAGAGAGAGAGAGAGAGAGAGAGAGAGAATAATTAACAAGAAATGTCCTAAGTCTGCTCTTGGTTATTGCCAAAGTAGGGGGTAGAAACCATGTCTTCTGGAGGCTTCTTCTGAGTATTTTCTACCATTTTAGAAAATAGTATTTAAATTACATAATGTGTTCTTTGCCATTGAATGGTTCTTTGTGGGATCCCTTTAAGGAGCAAACTACTGCATTTAAAACCCAGTTTGATATATACACTTTCTACTTTCACAAGAGGAATATGATCTGGGCAGTATGGTCAAGGGTAATAGCTTGAGAATTGAAAGAATCAAGATTTCACCCTGACTTTGCCAGTGAATAACTTGGACTTGATCTTCAGTGTGACTTGGCCTCAGTTTTCTTGGATGCAAAATTAGATTGCATTCATATCCACTGTTAGATTGCATTCATATCCAGTCCAGTATGATTTATGTCATTGTTTACCTAAATTTTCAGTCCCTATTTCCTAAAGATAAAACTCTAACTAAAACTAAAAGTAGCTCAATCAAAATGTAAAAGTGTATTTGTTAAACTTACATTAAGAATTTTTACATAAAGACCACAATTATTCTAATCATTATGATATTTATGTATTTTCAGTCAAACATGATAAGTTTTAGAGCAGTAAAATTTATCTTTTTCAAAAATTTTGATGGCATTTCTATGAAACATGGGGACGTTTTCCTCTAATAAAATGTCCACAGACACACACAAAAATTACTCTTAAATGTTTAGTCTTTATACCTTAGAAAGAATGTAAATACTGAAATACCCTCTTAAATATAAGTTTGCAATGCAACAATCCCAATTTCTACAAACTCCTTGCTTATCTCTAAAATATTTTAGATTGTTCACAGTTTAAGCATTATCTCATTAGACTTACAATAACACCTAAATTTTCCATTTCCATGAAGATCGTATGAAATAATTCTTTTTGAATGTCTTAGGAGGGAATTCTTTTTTAAATGACTTAAAGGTTTTTGTTTGTTGTTTCTTTGTTTTGTTTACTCAGATTTGTTTGGTTAGGTTTTTTTGGCTTTTTTTTTCTTATTAATGTAGGCATTTTATGGAAGATTTGTATGTCACATTTCCATATCATTTAGTTTATTTAAAATGATCTTGACTTTTCTACTTGTCTCATGGAAAACAAGCCACAAGCATTTCTTCATTTTTTTAGCTTCAAAATAATTGCCTGAGATGGTTATAAAGATATATTCTGGATAGCTAATGTTGCAGGTTGTCTGATCAATGAAAGCCCTGTTGAGTTGTAAATATACCAGTGCTGTGAGAATCAGATTAAATCATTTGTTCTTTAGTCATGTTTCAAATTTTCATTGTTCCAGTCAATTCAGGAAGTTGTTGCCATCTGATATAAGCCAAATTCTCTTGAACTATGCTTTTAAAGTTTTTTAACTATTATACCACCAGCTAAGAATATTTTGTCCATTTTAACTTTTGCAGGTTTGAATTTTGGATAATTTATTTCAGTTTTCATATGTAAAAAAAGGAATTGCACTACAGAATGTACTTTTTCAATCTAAGCATGCACTTCACAGCAATTCCAGTGCAGATATGTAGCAAAATTGTTACTCTGTAATTTACTTTTCCTAAATATAAAAAAACAAACTTTTTTACATTTTCTTCTGTTATGTGAATGCCAGTCTTCTTTAGGGAAAACTTGTTGTTAAATGTCCTTTCTATTTTTAATCAGACAGTGGCTCTGAGCTTTTTTTTTTTTTTTTTGGTGGTATGCAGGCCTCTCACTGTTGTGGCCTCTCCCGTTGCGGAGCACAGGCTCCGGACGCGCAGGCTCAGCGGCCTTAATTGTGCCGCATTATGGCATGTAGTACTCAGACAGAAAGACTCCCATCTCACCGATTGGAGTCACACAGGTAGATGAGTTTCAAGTCCTTTTATGTCAGTGCAGGTTAAAATACATCACCTCTGCTACTATAGTTGTTTTAAGCAAAGTCTGCCAGTCATGCTTATATGTATTAACAAAAATGATGAATTTGGGGTTTAAAAATAGATGATTTATTTTTAGTTTTTACCAAAAATATTATTTTATCATTGTTTGTATTTCTTTATATTTATTTACAGAAATTTTTCAAAAGAAAAATATAAATATATATAATGTAAAATATTTATAAAAGTAAATTTTGTCTAGAAAATTTTGTTTACTGTTTTCTATATAATTATGTCAACACAGGTAAATTGTAAAAGCAATACTCTGTTTGGCATATTTATCAGTTGCCAATCACTAATATTTAGTAACTATCTACTATGCTTCCTGCATAGTAATCATTGTTGATAGGTAATGGTTAATTAAAAGACCAATCTTAATCTTTATAGGATTACAGAAATTACATTAGTTTTACAAATTAGAGATTGATTATACTCACTTTTATTTACTCCAAATTAGATTATTTTAGACTGGTTAAACTGGTAGAAAAAGGCTTTTAACATAAAGCAACAAGAAACAATATGGCAGGAGGGGGGAACTTAGTAATCAAGAGATAGGAGTTTATTATTAACTTTATAGCTAATAAATATTACATTGATTTATCAGAGAAAATAATTCTATAATAATGGAAGAAAATCCTTAGATTTCTTAGAAGAGACCAAAACTAAGTAATTTCCAATGAGGTATTTCTTGGCTACCTAGCAAAGTTTCTTATGAACTATTCACACCCCAGGAGCAGCAATGCCCTGGTAAGCCCAACTTCTGTTATATTGTGCCATCAATTAGTCCAGCATATCTCAGGCATTTCTAAGTAAGCAAAGAACACCATTGTGGTTTTTTTGTTTGGTTTTTTTGGTTTTTTTGCGGTACACGGAAGCACAGGCTCCGGACGCGCAGGCTCAGCGGCCATGGCTCACGGACCCAGCCACTCCGCGGCACGTAGGGATCTTCCTGGACCAGGGCACGAACCCGTGTCCCCTGCATTGGCAGGCGGACTCTCGACCACTGTGCCACCAGGGAAGCCCCACCATTGTGTTTTATTTCACTTTTTGAGGTTTTCTCACCAAGAGTTATCATTTTCATTTTGCCTTTCATGTTTTCTCAACCTACTTCTGTGTTAAATTCTATTATTTAAAAAACATCATATTAATAATAGCATGACCCAAGAAACTAATTTGTGTCCTCAGAACAAAGTGAGATAGTGTAAACATTATCAGTGGAAGAGGGAAGAAACATACTGTAAAATTGTTTCCAATTCTTGTTTTTGAAATTTATTTTTTACAATATAAAAACCATCAGTCAATAAGATATCACTAACTTAAATTTTCATTCCTACCTGAAGGCTGCCAAAAATGCAAAAATGTTGACATCCAAAGTTATAATATGTTTCATACCACGTCACTCAGATAAGTTTTGGGCGGCAGCCTCCTCACACTACCCACTCCCTTTCTTCTATGTCTCATCCTACTTTAATTTTCCAGTTTGGCATTTATTGAGTCATTGTCTACCAACATAACAGAGATGGCATTGAAGTGATTTTGAGGAATTGGCTAAAGGAGTAAAGGATAAATGAATTTTAAATTGGGCTGGGGACTCTAATATATATATATATGTATTTTTAAAATTTTCTTCTTTGTTGATTACCACTGCTGCTCAAGTTGAATATTGTGGCTCTGTTAAAAAAAAAAAAATCTGCTAACCCCTTACTTCTTCTGCCAATTACTTTTTTATGTATACCTGTAATTAAACCCATTCTGGGATTCATGTCAACCTTCCAGCACAGCGATCAATACTAAATTGTAACAAAGGGAAAGA
>NW_006779287.1:1710501-1718795 GCF_000442215.2 Lipotes vexillifer | reverse complement strand
GGGAAAGAGAAGATCTCTGTTGTTAGTAGATTTTTGCCTGTACTTGTACAAATAAGATTAGAAGCAGCATGTAAAGTGAGCTGTGAGTACATGACATTTTCCCAATAACTGTTTTTCATTATTTTGAAGTGTGCGTGAAACTCCTGTCACTCTGGGTCCTCTCAGTCTCTCCCACATGTCACTGAGGATTCAGCTTTGGTTCATCTTCAACCCTCTGACACAAAACAAAGACTCCTTGGCACCCGCCGTCCTAACCACCCCAAAGATCACTGTATTAAAAAAAAACACACAGATTTCTGGGAACAAAATAACCGCTTTCCAATATGAATAGTTAAAATATGATGAATTTACAGACATAATTATAATTTTTAAGTCATAAAACAAGACACACTACCAACTTGCTTAAAACCTGAATTCCGAAATCAATACAGATAGACAGATGTCCATAAAATAAAACTGTCCTGTAATACATGAAAAACATCTTCCTTTCATTATATTTTTGTTTTCTGAGAATATTTCATGTCACCAAGTATTTATGTTATTTGGGGAAAAAATAGTATTCACTGAAGGTATTCTAATGTCCTGAATTTTCAGAAAGAAAATGTCTGGTAGCATAGTCAAGATAGATTTATTCCCCTTAACATTTCAAAAAAAAAAATGCAGAAAGTACAATAAAGTAGCTTCACTTTCCAAACAACAGCTGTTAAAATACCAACTATGGTTATAGCATAATGCATGAGGTCAGTACTCACTTTACAGTTATTATCAGAATGCATAGCTCACAATTCAAACACTTCTTACTATCTGTATTATGTTATCTTGGGTTAAGAGCATAATGTCAGCTCCCTGAACTTTCCATTTCATTGCTTTTGTTAGTTTTCATAAGGTTAACCCTTAGAGGTAGGGGTCCTTACATCTTGAATTACAAAAATTTATGCTCTTTCCTCAGTACCTGAAATTTATATTCATCAGTGTTAAAGGATGTTAGATGTATAAATCTCTATGGATCAAGATAAGAACATACACCCAAAAGGGATTCTAAGTGTACTCTATATTTACTACTAATGTCCTTGTTACCATGGCTGTGTGATTTGAGTTCATATGCATACATATTAGAAAGGTAAAATATTAGAGCTCACATTTGTCTCATTGCTCTTGAAACAAAAGAAAAAAAATTAAATGAGAGATATGTACCTAGGCAAATGTTTCCACTTTTTTTTTTTATCTGCCTGCTAGCTTTTAATTATAGACACCATTGACTCAACTCATGGCCAGAGTTGAACTTCTACCTTCACGGACTTACCTGACATAGACAATAATGGAGCTATAGATGTAACAATTCTGAGTTCATCATTCAGTGAACAATGTTGCTGAACCTAAAACTCACCCTGTAGCTTTCCAACTAGGAGCAATATGTTTTACCTATTTGAAAAAATGGAAAACAATTGCTGAACAATTTCTTGGGTTCTGTTTCTACAAGAGGGACTTAAAAAAGTCCACAATGCATCAGATTTTGCTGCATTCTTTTTCATGCTGGCAAAATATAATTCCATTTTCAAGCCAAAAGGGTGGACACATTTTTCCCTTTCATTCTTCATAGACTTTCAGTTTTGTAATAATGGTTTCAAGACATGACTGTCTCCCACAGAACATAACGTGGCTGCAGTGGACATCATAACACTTTTCTGAGCAACTTACATGTCCTTGTTTTTTCAGTTATACAAAATAATTTGAGCTGTCCATTTTTTGTTGTTAGGGTTATTAGATGAAATATAGGACCTATAGTTAAATGAATTTCAAATAAACAAAGAATGACTTTTTAGTATAAGTATGTTTCATTCAATATTTGGACCATATGTGTACTAAAGAAATAAATATTCATTTATTTGAAATTCAAATTTCAGAGGGTTTTCTGGGTTTTTATTTGCTAAACCTGACAACCTTTTTCAATTACCTATAATTTTTGACATGAAGCAATATTCTGGGGTGTTATCATATAGTTTAGTTTGATTTGGTTTGATTTTATAAATTTCTGTTGCAGTGGTCTTCAGTTCAACTTTAATAATGTCATGCAAAATCAAAAAACTAAAAGGACAAATCTGTTTAAATTATCAAAAAGTTTTTGACTTTCTGAAACAAGGGCAGTTTTTAAAGTAATGTCACTTTTCTACTTGAAAAGGGCAGTACCATGTGGGAGAATGGGACTGATAATGAGATACAGGCCTTTCATTGGTTTGAATATAGCCCTAGGTGGTAGTGACTGAAAGTTTTTGCCATCTGGTACCTGATCAGTAGCTGATGTGAAGCTGTTGATTTCACGTAAAAAAAATCAAGGCAAATAACAAGTGTTTAAGAAGAAGAGTAATTTTATTGTCCATAACACCTCTGTAACCTTGACCAAATCATCTCACTTCTCTCTCAATTTCTCCATCTCTGCAAAAGAAAACATAATACTAGTCATATGTCAATCCATCCTTGTATTAAAATATCATCAGGTATTGCAGGAAGATTTAAAGATAAAACATACTTTAGATAGTAGTTCTTTCATTTCAGTTGGGAAATAGCTACAGCTTTCTAAGTTGTAGTAAATAGGAAAAGCCTATCTGAGTAGTTTTAAAGATGTATTCCTTAAGATTTTTCAAGAGCCTGTAGTACCCCCAAAGTTGAATGCTAGAAATTTTGCAACTTGTTATTTGGAGAGGCTTTAGAGAAGCTACTACATGAGAAATATGGAAGTATTTACACCAAGTGGGTCCTAGATACCTACCTTCCTGTCCTTTATTTTCTTGTTCCCTTCCCCATTCCGTTGTCTTAAGAGTACTTGCATTCCAGTTATGATGAAAAGAGGAGCACTGTGTTTACATAAGAAGACCTGAATTTAAGACCCAGGTCCTAAAGGCAACAGAGAGTGATCAAGAATTCAGAAAATGAGTAACTTCTTTCTCTAAAACTAGAAGAAAAAAGGTTCACGTGAGTGCAGATTTACCTAGGTTTGGGAATAAGGGCGGGATATTGAGGGATTTATCATAACATATACAACTTACTGCTGAGGGACAGGGCATTTACTTAAGTGACTTGAGTAGGGTGGTCATACTCCAGAATAATCCTGAGTGAAACAGAGAGGAGACCCAGGAACATGTAAAGATATTGGCATGGAGCAAAATGGCCTAGAAAACTAAGGATGGGGACCATGGATTTCTGGTTGCCCAGTCTCCATAATGACATGATTTCTTCCACATGCTACAATGCAGAATGTTGGACTGACTCAAAATTGAGTTAGTAGAGTAACTGTATAGAAGGTCAAGAGAGTGAGAAAGTGAAGATGCTGGCACAAAAGCTTCTATCATTCATTTTTTAAATGCAGGATTTCTTGAGTGAATAATATATGTTAGACATGATGCTGAGTATTTTAAAGTGATTATCTCATTTAATCTTAAGTAATGTTGTTATTCCCACTTAACGGTAGAGAGAACTGACTTTATTGGATTTTAGAGAGGTACATTTGTTATGATGTCATTTTGGCTAATGTAAATGAGTCACCAAGCTAAAAGGTGGGATGATTGGGAGATTGGGATTAACATATATACACTATTGATACTATGTATAAAATAGATAACTAATGAGAACCTGCTGTATAGCACAGGGAACTCTACTCAGTGCTCTGTGGTAACCTAAATGGGAAGAAAATCCAAACACAAGGGGATATATGTATAGCTGATTCACTTTGCTGTACAGCAGAAACTAACACAACATTGTAAAGCAACTATACTCCAATAAAATTTTTTTTAAGTTTTATTTCTCTCTGATACAAGATGGTAGAGAAGTTCTCCTCCACAAATTTTCCAAGAGACCAGTTTCCTTCTACCCTGTTACTCTATCATCTTCAAAATATGGTTTCCAACTCATGGTGCAAGATGGTTGCTCCTGCCCTCAACATCTTGATCTCGTTCCATTTAACAGGAAGGAGATAGAAGGAAGTCCAGAACACAACTATATGGCTATCCCTAACACCAAAAAAAAGCTGGAAAATCTAGTCTTTACTGGGTAGCCCAACTAAAACTGAGGAATACTATTACTAAAAGAAGAAAATAACAATTTGTTCATATAGGAAAATACCATTCTGAAGGTATTTTTGAGGAAAAGTAGGTCAGAATAAAATATTGAACATTTTTATTTTTTATCCTAATGTCTGTGATTTTATGGAACTTACATAAGTGTCAACTCCTCTTAATTTTTTTTTTTTTTTTTTTTGCGGTACGCGGGCCTCTCTCTCCCGTTGCGGAGCACAGGCTCCGGTCGCGCAGTCTCAGCAGCCACGGCTCACGGGCCTAGCCGCTCAGTGGCATGTGGGATCTTCCCGGACCGGGACACGAACCCGTGTCCCCTGCATCGGCACGCAGACTCTCAACCACTGCGTCACCAGGGAAGCCCCCTCTTAAATTTTTTGAGGGTGAGGTAACATCTGAAGAATAAAGAAGCAATGACTAAAACCCAAATTTCTGCCACAACAGATTGTGTCTATTAATTTCTATTAACAGAAGATTAATCTTCTATTATTGTGGCACTTAATCTTCTATTGTATCTTTTCATCTCTTGTTTGCTAACTTACAATTAATGCAACCAAAAATGTGAAAATGTCGCCCACTTTTCCAACTTTCAGGTAAATATTTTCTACCATTTCTCCATTCCCTGTCTTCCCACCCCACCACTCAACTGAGAGAGAGAGAGAATGAGAGAGAGAGAGAGAGTGAGGCCTCACTTGCAGCTATTGTTTTGTCTTCTGCTTGGGCAGAGAGGGAGGATTCTTCTACTTTCAATTGGCTCATATCCCAGAGCTGTCCCAATTTCCTCAGGAAAATTCCCAGCACCAAATAGTTCTTATAGTCAGGAAGCTGTTCTTGATATCATTAGGGCATATTTATTTTATTTCTGGTGTTATCTTCAGTGCTCAGCTAAATGATTCTGCTATAACATCAGTGTTAGGTAGACAGATGGCCTAGCCTGTTTTTGTGTTCCTCGTTCCTCATCCCTTATAAAATGTATAAATCCATCATGTTTCTTTAAGCAGCTTTAAGTGCACATCCCTAGACAGTTTATCTGTATCTTTTGGATCCTGGATGACCAAATGAATGGAGCTTTTCTCATTAGTATCATTGCAAGAAGAAATATTACCTTTCCTTCCACTGGCATTTTTTTTAGTCACTTCATAGAAGCTTGCAGCTTTATTTAATATTAAAAAATGAGCATTGAAATCTAAGTAAGTGATAATAGATTTGATTCATCTGTATCATTTTTTCCTTGCTGTTAACTGACAGATTGCATCTGTACCAGATAAAAGTATCTAAACATTCTGTATTATTTAACTTTGATTTTACTCCACAATTTGACTTATCTACATTATGGTCAGTGATAACTTAATAGAGCAAGTCATTCATTTTTCTCTCCTTCTAATGCTATCAGGAAAGAATACTGCCTCTCTTCCCAATCTAGCACCCATGATGTCAAGGCCTCTCCCTGCCTGTCTGCCTGATGGCACATTAAATTATGTTCTGCCAGGTCTAGATTTGATATAAAGTCTCTGACACTTACACTGATAGCATGACCCAGTACCCACTTAGATAATAGTTTTTATCTAATTAAGAAAGAGAACTAGATGTTTTAAAAAAATCACAAATCCTAAAAATAATTTTAATTCAACCAGAGAATACCTACGTGCATATAATTTAAAACATCACTGAAGAAACTTGGTACTCAGCAGAACTCTCACTAACCTACGTGCATATAATTTAAAACATCACTGAAGAAACTTGGTACTCAGCAGAACTCTCACTAACTGGAGTTTCAAAGCCTGAAAAGTCAGTATCTGTGACATCATTTCTCTTTTGACATGAACTCTTGACAAATCTTGTTTGCTCAGTCTCTTTAAGGTATACAAAAAGTACTGATGAAATAAATGGTAGCAGTATTGGTAGCTAATGTAGTATTAGCTACCAATGTAATGTAGTATTTCTATGTGTCAGTCACTTCACATATTTTCACAACAGTAGATATTATGAGTCTCCTATTGTAAATATGAGGAAACTGAGGCACAGAGAAATTAAGTAACCTAGCTGAGTTTGAATTCATATGACTATTTTCACATCAACTCTAAATTTGAATCAGTTTAGCAAATAACACTTTTAAAGTGTGTCATCAATTTTTCCTATAATCAAAACGTTAAATAGCTGTTGGATTTACTTTAGCCAATATTTACTGGTATATCTTTTAAATTAAAAAAAGAAGACATGAAAAAATGTTTGGTCGCTCATTCACAATACTTACTGAGTTCCTACTATTTTTATTGATGCATAGAGCTAGAGGCTAGTGAAAACAATGATGTTATGGTAGTATGAAGAGTATTGTAGTATTTTATACTTATGTTCAACTAATAGGGCAATATGTCCCCCCAAATTATGACCACCACACACTTAAAACTGGTCACATAAACGGACAGGAAATAGACTCAACACCAGAAGTATAAAATGGGAAAAACAGCTTATCACAAGTATTTGATACTTAAAATACTAACAATATAAATAAGGCTGGAAGAGCAAAAATTTGTGAATTATATGTGATCAAAGTGAACATGATGATAAAAATGTTATCACAGTTTTAGCTACCTTAAATATCAACTACAATTTCCATATAATCTTCTTCCTATATTATTGAACTTATTGATTCATATGGGTTGTGCATGTCAGTAGTTTTTAAGGCTCTAAGTTCTTATTTCAGCCTACCTCTTAGTAGGCCCTCATTGCTTTCCTTTTTACTATTGGTTTCATTAAAACAAATTATTTGAAGACATTTTGGGAATTACAGTACTTTGCATGGATGATGAAGAAAAGGGGATAATTAGCTGGAATCAAACATATATAAATCTCAATTCCAACAAAATTTCCATCTATCAAAATCATTATGATAATTACACTAAATAAGGATATCTACACTTCCTAGTTGTTCAAAAAGTATATTGTATAATTTTAGAGGTCAAAAGCCAATATGCTAAGTAATCATAGGAGTTAAAGCTCAGAATCAATCCCACTGTTCAATAATTTGATAATATCCTGTATTTCTCCTTCACAAAACATACCACTATCATAGTGAATATTATTTGTTAAATTATTTGCTTAGTATCTTCTATCCTTAAGGAAAGTATAGGACATTTTAGTGCTGCCCCAATTGTCTAAGAAACCCAGGATCTGAATAGACCACAAAAATGGCAAATGTCCATCAAGAACATAGACATTATTTTTAACATGGTAAAAAAAAAAATCAGACTTCTCATTACCTTCTTTACATATTTGTTCAGAGACTGAAATCCTCACATATAACACTAGGGAAGTATAGATAAGAAAAGATGCAATACTGTTCACACCGCCCAGGAGGAACTTCTTTGAAACCTTACTCTGCAGGTGCAGGCAGAGGCCTTAACAGCTGGTTTTCACACAATCTGTGGGTTCAGAGGGTCAGGCAGAGGGTAAGAGAAGGTGCCCCCTCAATTCAGCAGAGTCCCAATGGAAAAATATGCCACCTAGCAGTTGAGAATTAGAGCTCGGTATATTTGCCTGCCTTTCAGTTAAAGATAGAAAAAAGAGGTCTGACTGAGTAAATAGCATTCAGATTCTGGTAGCAAATACTCAGCCTGCAGAGTTTTCTCTTTATTACAGGGTGAGAAAACAAGAAACAAAAACATTGAAAAAAAATCTCAGAATTTCTTTTTTCTTTTTAATTGAAGTATAGTTGATTTACAATGTTGTGTTAGTTTCAGGGGTACAGCAATCAATTATATATATATATATTCTTTTTCAGATTCTTTTTCCTTATAGTTTATTACAAGATATTGAATATAGTTCCCTGTGCTATACAGTAGGTCCTTGTTTATCTATTTTGTATATAGTAGTGTGTGTCTATTAGTCCCAAACTCCTAATCTATCCTTCCCCACCCCCAACTTTGGTAACCATAAGTTCATTTTCTAATATATCTGTGAGTCTATTTCTATTTTATAAATAAGTTCACTTGTATCATTATTTTTAGATTACACATACAAGTAATATCATATGATATTTATCTTTCTCTGATTTACTTCACTTAGTGTGATAATCTCTAAGTCCATGTTGCTGCAAATGGTATTATTTCATTCTTTTTTATGACTAATAGTCCATTGTGTGTATGTTTGTGTGTGTGTGTATATATATGTGTGTGTGTGTGTGTGCGTGTGCATGTGTGTGTGTGTATATGTGTGTGTATATATATA
>NW_006779287.1:1696836-1710445 GCF_000442215.2 Lipotes vexillifer | reverse complement strand
TATATATATATATATATATCCCACATCTTCTTTATCCATTCATCTGTCAATGGATATTTAGGTTGCTTCCATGTCTTGGCTATTGTAAATAGTGCTGCTATGAACATTGGGGTACATGTATCTTTTCGAATTAGAGTTTTCGTCTTTTTCTGGATATATGCCCAAGAGTGGGGTTGCTGGATCATATGGTAACTCTATTTTTAGTTTTAATTTCTTAATTTCTTAAAAAGCCCTTTAGCATTTAGGTATTCATATAGTATTAATTCATATTTTAGTAAAATAGGATTCTGATGCCAACAGTAAAAAAAAAAATGGTTGAATAAATTAATATGTGTTTTATCACATATACAAATGTTTAAAATTCTGATTAAAATTATAATAAAATAATAACAAATGGTGAAACACAATTACAAATTGGGGTAAATAATTATAACAAATAAAAAATAATTATAGTAGTATATAATATTACTCAAAAAATGGAAAAGAAATACTGCACAAAAGAAGAAATATGAATAGTGAAAATGATATAAAAATATTTAACTGCATTATAAGCAATAATGAGTTATCATATTTTTATCTGTCAAACCCACACTAGTGATAATACTGAGAGTTAGGTCCCTCATATTCTGATGGTAGGAGAGTTTCTTGAAACAGCATTTCTGGAGAGCAATTTGAGGTTGTGTATCACAAAGTCCTTCAAAAAAGGTGGGATATCACAATTTGACCCAATAGTTTCTAATTATAGCAGTGTCATACACAGTATGAATGCACTAATGAATGAATAAATGAATTTTTTAACCTGATTATTTCAGTGATAGGATTCACTACAACAAAAACTCCCAAACCATTAATTAAGCAACCACATAAAATTTATATTCATAATCTGCTACTTCATTAGGAAACTAAATAATTATACATCAATAGCTATGAAATTATCTGGCCACTGAGAGTGAAAATTTATACAGATTTCATGATAATATACCTACATCACATCACAACCAAATTGTTGTTTTGGAAATTGATTTTCAGCTTTATTCACTTGAAAAAAAAGTAGAATCTTTTAGGGGTGGCACCTACTTTTAAACAACCTTTTTGTTCTACATGTTCTGACTCTAGAAAATTAATTCACTGTAAGTGGCATTCTTTTTTGCAGGGAGAAGAGGTGGCAGTATTTTAATAGACACAGTCTTTCAGTTTATATATCCACAAAAATGTTTTGTTCAAGTACAGTCTTCCAGAGGGCAGGTATCAGGTTTAACTTGTACCATAGTAAGAAGTTTAATTAGGATGATCACATTATTTCATGATTAATTTTATCATACTAATTATAAGTTCAAATTCCTATTAGAAATCTTACCCTATAATACGTGTTTTAGGGGAAATTTTTCTGAATATGATTGAATAATGTTACTTCTTGTGAGCCATCAATATGGAAGATTCTTTGGGTAACAGCTTTAAAATAAATTTTCTTAAGTTCATGAGAAACCCCAACTTCACCTTTCTGGAGGAAATCATTATAGAAATTAAAAAGTTAAAATGATGTTAGTTGGCAAATGAAGACATTTGGTTACTTTGAGCAGATAATGAATTTTTAATATGAAATGTTTTGCCTACCCATTACACAAAGTGTTACCTTATCTAAGTTTCTTTGATTAAATGGCAGCATATAGTATTCGAATTGGTTTCTGGACAGTTTCATTATCATTCCTTAGAACATTAGGGAATGTATTAGATATATAATTCTTTGACCTTTTGAGCAACATATTGAATTCTAGAATGAAACGCAGTACAAGCAGCAGTAATTTTCTTTCATATTATCTAAGTTATATTGCATTTTATTTTTTTTCCTTTTATCCTGATGAATCCTTAGAAAAGAATGAACATGCTGTGTACAAAAGACATGTAGAAAGCACTTCCCTTTAAGACAGAATACCTACCAATCAATCTTTAAATATCAGGCATAAAGGAGGGCCAGTAACTATGTATAAGTGGCCAAAGTAGTAAAAGGGATGTGTGTCCAATGTTTAGATCACTGCTTCTCTAACTTTAGAGTGCATGGGAAACACCTGGGATTTGGATAAAATCTGATTCAGTAGGTCTACGGTGGGGCCCGAGAGTTTCCTCTTCTAACAAGCTCCCAGGTGACGCTAATGCTCTTAATCAATAATCATACTTTGAGAATGACTATTTTCAATCTCCCATTTACTAAATTTCAGCTATGTATGAACACTCTTCAGACTACAGAATATGCTAAAGGCTCTCATCAGCATGCTTGCAAGGAAGAGATGGTTTCCAGATCAGTGCAAAAGTTTTCCCAATTCCCTATCAATCCTGGAGAAGCTTTCTATGAATCTTGCTGCAGGCTTTTTAGCACACTACAGCCCAGGAAGTCTCTCTTCCAGCCTAAATGCATGAATACTGCCACCAAAGTCACTGTTAACAAGTACATATTCAGTGATCCCTGTGTATGGGGAATAGTAACAAGAACACAAGCAGAAAAGGAGCATGAGGAAGCCCCTGCTCTTGGGTTCTTAAATCCAGTTGCAGACGTAGGAAATACAGAGAAAGGAACAGCTATGAATGCGCCACTGCCAATTGAAGAGGCATAGAGTACTTGAGGGTAAAGAAGAAAATAATAACTGAGAGGAGATGATACTAATAAAGAAGAAGAGACACAAAGGAGGTGACTGGATATAGATCTTAAAGAAAGAGTGATACTTGGTAAAAAAAAAAAAGGATCACTTCCCAAATATGTGTCTCTTTATAATGTATGTGCACTATTGTATTCTGAAAAATTCTGTACAATTTTACAGAGATGCACCTTCTCAAAAGATCCTGCTTAAATATTCTATTCATTCTATAACAGGGCAGCTCTAAAAGGAGAGATGAAATAGACTTCTTATTGAATGGGCACTTAAAAATTATCAGACTTTTTCATGGTGCCAAAAATGAGTCTCCTTGGAGCATATTAGCCTTCCGTTTATGAGGGAAGAGACAGTATGCAAGGAAGATACAGAGATGTTAGTCAGTTTGAAGAAGGAGCTCAAATCCTTTAGGGAGAGGAAGGACTGATCTCAGTGACCAAAGTGAAGGAGACCAGGATGTGGACCAGAATGACCTGATAGGAGTTCTCCGGCAGAAAAAGACCCCAAAATACAAAAAGTGAAATCTACTCAGAGGAAATTGGGAGTTGGGTCTGGAAGTTTGGGCTCCTCAGGCAATGTAATAGCTTATTTGTTTGGCTACTGATGGAATTATTATAGACATAAACACCCTGGTATAGTTGTTTTGCTTGAACGACAAATGGCTGAATTTAGGAAGATGAAATAAAAGAACCTATAATCCTGGCATCAGAGAGAGGTACCACTGTGCCTTGAGCAGCAGCAGAAGGAAGCCATTGTTCTTAGAACTCTACGTGACTGTTCTGTATACATTATGTGTCAGCAAAAGCAATCTTTGTAGTTGCTCTTGTCCTTACCATACCGATTTTTAAAAGCAGTGTTTTACTCACCCACTTCCAATTAAATATGCTCCTGAAGTTTTTGAACAAATCAGAAGTTCAGAGGAAGTCATTAAAATGAAGATAATTGGACTTCCTGCTAGAATGTCATGTATAATTAATTAGAAAAATTAAAAGGATAACATTGTAATTATATGTTTATAGAAATTACAATTCATTCATCCACAAATATACATTTAGTAAAAGGCACAGTGCTAAGCACAAAGATTAAGAGGAGAACAAGAGAAACAAAGACCTTATTCTGACAGATTTTGCTGCCTTGAGAGCCAGTCTATAAGGCTGATCACAGAAAAGCTCCCAAGCGCTTATGGCCACCTGGGCTGAGTTGCTGCTGGACTAGAGCTAACGTGCTCACCTCCTATTGCCATGTGGAACAGTGGAGCCCTCAAGCACTTTATGAACTTTCTCGATTTAGATGAGTAGATTCTGCTAATCTTGAAAAAGGTGATATTCCATATAGGAGAGCATAGACCCACAGTCACTGCAGGAGGGAAAAGTGAAGGAAGGGTTATTAAGGTAACCACATGGCAGGCAGTATTTCAATTGCACGCAATATATATATATATATATATATATATATATATAGCACAAAATATATATATATATATATATATATATATATATATATATATATATATATATATGATCCATTTTTAAAGAGTCAAGCAAAATCAGCATATGTGTCATTATGAAAACACCAGAGGACAAAGAACACATTGAGAGACCAATCTGCCTCAGAGCATGTTTAGTCCACACATAACTTAGTCACTGAGATAAACTGTGAATATTAAACTCTTTCATATTTACAATTTTTTTTTTTCTTTCTATGGCTGCTGCCATCAAATGATATCAAATGATTAGTGAACTCAAAGGCAGGTTTCAAAGACTTTTGAAACATTGGCCACTAAAGCACTTAATGACAGGCAGGTGCTCAAAACTAATAGCACACTTCAAGTCACAATTTAACAAGTTTAAAATTAAATGGGCACGAATTATCTTCTGGGGATGGTGTGTCTAAAAACAATTTAAGACATGCAATTTTTCATCTTCTGTGTCTGGTTTATATTTTAAAAGCATATCAAGTAGCAGCAGATAAGGAGACATGATGTGTACTTTGGGTAAAATATTTGTTATATGCCAAATTTCTACTCACTCTAAGTGACTTTCATAAAGGTATGTGCTGACAGTTGGATATTTATTTTACTATATTCAACCTCAAGATTTTGTCATTCAAGCTAAGTAGCATAAACTATTCTCCAAAGAATCTAATATATAATTCAGGCAAAGAGGTGGGTGTGAGAATGAAGGGGTGAGAAAAGATGGAGGAGAAGAAAAGAACATTTATTTAACTCCAAGCTAGGAAAACCATGGTGGAATTCCCAGACTCCTATACTTATTAACAAGTTACATGAAATGTAACTTATCAGCAACCTGAATAATGAGACCAACTATGATAAGAATTTATTTACATTGCCAATAATACCAACTAACATACTAGCTCCTTTCAGTAAGTGAACATTCTAATCATCACCTCAAAGAAGACTTGCAGAACATAGATACAAGCTTAAGCATCTCTTCTTGGCCTCCAAAATATTCCATTTACATTGAGAGTAAACTCAGTGTCAGTAGACAGTCTGTTATTTTCTTATTGACTTGGAAGCTTACACATTCTGCACAGCACAATGGTCAGCAGTGAGCAATCTAATTGATGGATTATGAATTCAGTTTTTGAAAGCTGGCTCTAATTTACGTTGTCCTGAGCAGAGCTATTGTTGTTGGTAGCCCCACTATTCTAGGGTCCCATTTGCCCCCTTTTACACTCACAAGTCTAGGTTATCCAGTACTATAAGCTGTCTATACTGCCCAAGTCCTTCAACAGTAGCCAAGAGAATAATGTGTATATTGGTTAAGAGCATATACTTTTCAGCTAAACATAGCTGTTCAAATCCTGGCTAAGCGATGTTGTATGGCATTCAGTAAGTCAGTTAATACATACATGCCTCAATATCTCAGCTGGACAAAAGGAATAATTATGTCTCAGAGGGCTAAGATATGGATTAAATGGGATAATATATGTGAAGCATTTAGCACAGTGCTTGGTACATAGTAAATGCTTGAGGAATGGTAACAACTTTTATTACAGCTTGTACTAAGCAGGCCGATGCCACTAATAAGACTTTAATTGCTTTACGTTCCCATTAACTTTCATTCTAGCCTAAGTTTTATGCTACTTTCCCCAAAATTCTGTTCTCTGTTGACAGAAGAAAAATCGTTCCCGATGATCAGAGAGTATGTCAAAGTGTTATGGTAGGCAATTTAGCAGTTGGAATCAAAATCCTTAAAAATGTACATAACTTTGGATTCAGCAAATTCATTGCTAGGAAATAAGCATGGAGGTCTATAAAGATTTTCTGTAGGAATATTTATTTAAGTATGTTTATAATAGTAAAGCTTTGGAAAACAACTAAATGTCCAACAATTCATGCTATCTTAAATAAATATGAAATACACAGCGGCATACTCTGAAGCCATTAAAATGATGTAGAGAAGAATATACAGTGACATGGAAAGATGATCAATAAATAACAAACTGGGACACATACTGTACTGTGATCCCAATTTTGTAAAATAAAATAAGATATGCAGAAATATGTCAATATTTAGCACAGGACAGGATTTATCTCGTTAAATGATTTTTGGAAATCCTAAGTGTAAAATGAGTATGTATTAATATTTATCCTCAAATAGTGAATTTTTTAAAGATGTAAGTTCTCCAGAAAGTCCTTGCCAAGCATGAACCTAGCAGAGAGGTCTTCAGGCCACTGAAAGAAAGATACTGTTTTATTTTGTGGCCCAAACTATATTACCCCAAATCTTCAGCAACAGTTCCAAATCTAGCTCATTACTAATAAAGATAGATAAATTCTATTGTCACATTTTACTCTGTATAAAATAGATATTCTTGGCAAATTTAACAAATGTTTTTCTCTCATGAAAAGACCTGTTGTATATCTTTAACTTAACATATTTATTCTAACCACTATCTTAAACTCCTCTAAATTTAGTTGCTCCTGTTATATTACTTAATCTAAGTTTAATGTTACCATACATAGAATATTTGAGAAATGTGATGAAGAGAGTTATAAGTCATATGAACGGCCATAATAGTTTCCCATTTTGGAGGGTTTTGTGTTCTATCAAACACTGTCTTCCAACTCAACTTTCCCCTTCACTGGAACCTCTCTAATTGAGGCACAGTTCCATGGGGGAGAGTAGGATTAAGGCTTTGAAGGTCATAATCACTTTTTTTTTTTTTAACATCTTTATTGGGGTATAATTGCTTTACAATGGTGTGTTAGTTTCTGCTTTATAACAGAGTGAGTCAGTTATACATACATATATGTTCCCATATCTCTTCCCTCTTTGTCTCCCTCCCTCCCACCCTCGCTATCCCACCCCTCCAGACAGCCACAAAGAACCGAGCCGGTTTCCCTGTGCCATGCGGCTGCTTCCCACTGGCTGTCTACCTTACGTTTGTTAGTATATATATGTCCATGTCTCTCTCTCGCCCTAACACACCTCACCCTTCCCCCTCCCCATATCCTCAAGTCTGTTCTCCAGTAGGTCTCTGTCTTTATTCCTGTTTTACCCCTAGGTTCTTCATAACATTTTTTTTTCTTAAATTCCATATATATGTGTTAGCATACGGTATTTGTCCTTCTCTTTCTGACTTACTTCACTCTGTATGACAGACTCTAGGTCTATCCACCTCATTACAAATAGCTCAATTTCGTTTCTTTTTATGGCTGAGTAATATTCCATTGTATATATGTGCCACATCTTCTTTATCCATTCATCCGACGACGGGCACTTAGGTTGTTTCCATCTCCGGGCTATTGTAAATAGAGCTGCAATGAACATTTTGGTACATGACTCTTTCTGAATTCTGGTTTCCTCAGGGTATATACCTAGTAGTGGGATTGCTGGGTCATATGGTAGTTCTATTTGTAGTTTTTTAAGGAACCTCCATACTGTTCTCCATAGTGGCTGAACCAATTCACATTCCCACCAGCAGTGCAAGAGTGTTCCCTTTTCTCCACACCCTCTCCAGCATTTATTGTTTCTAGATTTTTTGATGATGGCCATTCTGACTGGTGTGAGATGATATCTCATTGTAGTTTTGATTTGCATTTCTCTAATGATTAATGATGTTGAGCATTCTTTCATGTGTTTGTTGGCAGTCTGTATATCTTCTTTGGAGAAATGTCTATTTAGGTCTTCTGCCCATTTTTGGATTGGGTTGTTTATTTTTTTGTTATTGAGCTGCATGAGCTGCCTGTAAATTTTAGAGATTAATCCTTTGTCAGTTGATTCATTTGCAAATATTTTCTCCCATTCTGAGGGCTGTCTTTTGGTCTTGTTTATGGTTTCCTTTGCTGTGCAAAAGCTTTGAAGTTTCATTAGGTCCCATTTGTTTATTTTTGTTTTTATCTCCATTACTCTAGGAGATGGGTCAAGAAGGATCTTGCTGTGATTTATGTCATAGAGTGTTCTGCCTATGTTTTCCTCTAAGAGTTTGATAGTTTCTGGCCTTACATTTAGGTCTTTAATCCATTTTGAGCTTATTTTTGTGTATGGTGTTAGGGAGTGATCTAATCTCATACTTTTACATGTACCTATCCAATTTTCCCAGCACCACTTATTGAAGAGGCTGTCCTTTCTCCACTGTATATTCCTGCCACCTTTATCAAAGATAAGGTGACCATATGTGCATGGGTTTATCTCTGGGCTTTCTATCCTATTCCATTGATCTATCTTTCTGTTTTTGTGCCAGTACCATACTGTCTTGATTACTGTAGCTTTGTAGTATAGTCTGAAGTCAGGCAGCCTGATTCCTCCAGCTCCATTTTTTGTTCTCAAGATTGCTTTGGCTATTCGGGGTCTTTTGTGTTTCCATACAAATTGTGAAATTTTTTGTTCTAGTTCTGTGAAAAATGCCAGTGGTAGTTTGATAGGGATTGCATTGAATCTATAGATTGCTTTGGGAAGTAGAGTCATTTTCACAATGTTGATTCTTCCAATCCAAGAACATGGTATATCTCTCCATCTGTTTGTATCATCTTTAATTTCTTTCATCAGTGTCTTATAATTTTCTGCATACAGGTCTTTTGTCTCCTTAGGTAGGTTTATTCCTAGATATTTTATTCTTTTTGTTGCAATGGTAAATGGGAGTGTTTTCTTGATTTCACTTTCAGATTTTTCATCATTAGTATATAGGAATGCCAGAGATTTCTGTGCATTAATTTTGTATCCTGCTACTTTACCAAATTCATTGATTAGCTCTAGTAGTTTTCTGGTAGCATCTTTAGGATTCTCTATGTATAGTATCATGTCATCTGCAAACAGTGACAGCTTTACTTCTTCTTTTCCGATTTGGATTCCTTTTATTTCCTTTTCTTCTCTGATTGCTGTGGCTAAAACTTCCAAAACTATGTTGAATAAGAGTGGTGAGAGTGGGCAACCTTGTCTTGTTCCTGACCTTAGTGGAAATGCTTTCAGTTTTTCGCCATTGAGGATGATGTTGGCTGTGGGCTTGTCATATACGGCCTTTATTATATTGAGGAAAGTTCCCTCTACACCTACTTTCTGCAGGGTTTTTATCATAAATGGGTGTTGAATTTTGTCAAAAGCTTTCTCTGCATCTATTGAGATGATCATATGGTTTTTCTCCTTCAATTTGTTAATATGGTTAATCACATTGATAGATTTGCGTATATTGAAGAATCCTTGCATTCCTGGAATAAACCCCACTTGATCATGGTGTATGATCCTTTTAATGTGCTGTTGGATTCTGTTTGCTAGTATTTTGTTGAGGATTTTTGCATCTATGTTCATCAGTGATATTGGCCTGTAGTTTTCTTTCTTTGTGACATCCTTGTCTGGTTTTGGTATCAAGGTGATGGTGGCCTCGTAGAATGAGTTTGGGAGTGTTCCTCCCTCTGCTATATTTTGGAAGAGTTTGAGAAGAATAGGTGTTAGCTCTTCTCTAAATGTTTGATAGAATTCGCCTGTGAAGCCATCTGGTCCTGGGCTTTTGTTTGTTGGAAGATTTTTAATCACAGTTTCAATTTCAGTGTTTGTGATTGGTCTGTTCATATTTTCTATTTCTTCCTGATTCAGTCTTGGCAGTTTGTGCATTTCTAAGAATTTGTCCATTTCTTCCAGATTGTCCATTTTATTGGCATAGAGTTGCTTGTAGTAATCCCTCATGATTTTTTGTATTTCTGCAGTGTCAGTTGTTACTTCTCCTTTTTCATTTCTGATTCTATTGATTTGAGTCTTCTCCCTTATTTTCTTGATGAGTCTGGCTAATGGTTTATCAATTTTGTTAATCTTCTCAAAGAACCAGCTTTTAGTTTTATTGATCTTTGCTATTGTTTCCTTCATTTCTTTTTCATTTATTTCTGATCTGATTTTTATGATTTCTTTCCTTCTGCTAACTCTGGGGTTTTTTTGTTCTTCTTTCTCTAATTGCTTGAGGTGCAAGGTTAGGTTGTTTATTCGAGATGTTTCCTGCTTCTTAAGGTGGGCTTGTATTGCTATAAACTTCCCTCTTAGAACTGCTTTTGCTGCATCCCATAGGTTTTGGGTCGTTGTATCTCCATTGTCATTTGTTTCTAGGTATTTTTTAATTTCCTCTTTGATTTCTTCAGTGATCACTTCGTTACTAAGTAGTGTATTGTTTAGCCTCCATGTGTTTGTATTTTTTACTGCTCTTTTCCTATAATTGATATCTAATCTCATGGCGTTGTGGTCGGAAAAGATACTTGATATAATTTCAATTTTCTTAAATTTACCAAGGCTTGATTTGTGACCCAAGATATGATCTATCCTGGAGAATGTTCCATGAGCACTTGAGAAAAATGTGTATTCTGTTGTTTTTGGATGGAGTGTCCTATAAATATCAATTAAGTCCATCCTGTTTAATGTATCATTTAAAGCTTGTGTTTCCTTATTTATTTTCATTTTGGATGATCTGTCCATTGGTGAAAGTGGGGTGTTGAAGTCCCCTACTATGAATGTGTTACTGTCGATTTCCCCTTTTATGGCTGCTAGTTTTTGCCTTATGTATTGAGGTGCTCCTATGTTGGGTGCATAAATATTTACAATTGTTATATCTTCTTCTTGGATCGATCCCTTAATCATTATGTAGTGTCCTTCTTTGTCTCTTCTGATAGTCCTTATTTTAAAGTCTATTTTGTCTGATATGAGAATTGCTACTCCAGCTTTCTTTTGGTTTCCATTTGCATGGAATATCTTTTTCCATCCCCTTACTTTCAGTCTGTATGTGTCTCTAGGTCTGAAGTGGGTCTCTTGTAGACAGCATATATATGGGTCTTGTTTTTGTATCCATTCAGCCAATCTGTGTCTTTTGGTGGGAGCATTTAGTCCATTTACATTTAAGGTAATTATCGATATGTATGTTCCTATTCCCATTTTCTAAATTGTTTTGGGTTCGTTATTATAGGACTTTTCCTTCTCTTGTGTTTTTGTCTAGAGAAGTTCCTTTAGCATTTGTTGTAAAGCTGGTTTGGTGGTGCTGAACTCTCTCAGCTTTTGCTTGTCTGTAAAGGTTTTAATTTCTCCATCAAATCTGAATGAGATCCTTGCTGGGTAGAGTAATCTTGGTTGCAGGTTTTTCTCCTTCATCACTTTCAGTATGTCCTGCCACTCCCTTCTGGCTTGTAGAGTTTCTGCTGAGAGATCAGCTGTTAACCTTATGGGGATTCCCTTGTGTGTTATTTGTTGTTTTTCCCTTGCTGCTTTTAATATGCTTTCTTTGTATTTAGTTTTTGACAGTTTGATTAATATGTGTCTTGGCGTATTTCTCCTTGAATTTATCCTGTATGGGACTCTCTGTGCTTCCTGGACTTGATTAACGATTTCCTTTCCCATATTAGGGAAGTTTTCAACTATAATCTCTTCAAATATTTTCTCAGTCCCTTTCTTTTTCTCTTCTTCTTCTGGAACCCCTATAATTCGAATGTTGGTGCGTTTAATGTTGTCCCAGAGGTCTCTGAGACTGTCCTCAGTTCTTTTCATTCTTTTTTCTTTATTCTGCTCTGCAGTAGTTATTTCCACTATTTTATCTTCCAGGTCACTTATCCGTTCTTCTGCCTCATTTATTCTGCTATTGATCCCATCTAGAGTATTTTTCATTTCATTTATTGTGTTGTTCATCATTGTCTGTTTCATCTTTATTTCTTCTAGGTCCTTGTTAACTGCTTCTTGCATTTTGTCCATTCTATTTCCAAGATTTTGGATCATCTTTACTATCATTATTCTGAACTCTTTTTCAGGTAGACTGCCTATTTCCTCTTCATTTGTTAGGTCTGGTGGGTTTTTATCCTGCTCCTTCATCTGCTGTGTGTTTTTCTGTCTTCTCATTTTGCTTATCTTACTGTGATTGGGTTCACCTTTTTGCAGGCTGCAAGTTCGTAGCTCCCGTTGTTTTTGATGTCTGTCTCCAGTGGCTAAGGTTGGTTCAGTGCGTTGTGTAGGCTTCCTGGTGGAGGGGACTAGTGGCTGTGTTGTGGTGTATGAGGCTAGATCTTGTCTCTCTAGTGGGCAGGTCCACGTCTGGTGGTGTGTTTTGGGGTGTCTGTGGACTTATTATGATTTTAGGCAGCCTCTCTGCTAGTGGGTGGGGTTGTGTTCCTGTTTTGCTATATGGTTGGCATAGGTTGTCCAGCACTGTAGCTTGCTGGTCGTTGAGCGAAGCTGGGTGCTGGTGTTGAGATGGAGATCTCTGGGAGATTTTCGCCGTTTGATATTATGTGGGGCTGGGAGGTCTCTTCTTGACGAGTGTTCTGAAGTTGGCTCTCCCACCTCAGAGGCAGAGTCCTGACTCCTGGCTGGAGCAGCAAGAGCCTTTCATCCACTCGGCTCAGAATAAAAGGGAGAGAAAGTAGAGAGAATTAGTATAAGTAGGAGGAAATAGGAAAGAAAGAAAGAAAGAAAGAAAGAGAGGAGGGAAGGAAGGAAGGAGGGAAGGAAGAAAGAAAGAAAGAAGAAAAGAAAGGAAGAAGGCAAGAAGGAAAGAAAGGAGGGAGGGAGGGAGGAGGGAAGGAAGGAAGGAATGAGGGAAGGAAGGAAAAAATACAGAAAGAAAGAAGATACAGTAAAATAAAATAAAGTATAATAAAGTTATTGAATTAAAAAAATAATTATTTAGAGGAAAAAAAAAAGGGAAGGATAGAACCTTAGGACAAATGGTGGAAGCAAAGTTATAGAGACAAAATCTTACATAGAAGCATACACATATACCCTCACAAAAAGAGGTAAAGTGGAAAAAATCATAAAACTTGCTCTCCAAGTCCACCTCCTCAATTTGGGACGATTCGTTGTCTCAAAAAGGGAAGGAAGGAAGGAAAGATAGAAAGAAGGTAAAGTATAACAGAGTTCTTTAAATTAAAATTAATTATTAAGAAAAAAATTAAAAAAAAAAATGGTCGGATAGAACGCTGGGACAAATGGTGGAAGCAAACCTATACAGACAAGATCTCACACAGAAGCATACACATACACATTCACAAAAAGAGGAAAAGGGGAAAAAATCATAGATCTTGCTCTAGAAGTCCGCCTCCTCAATTTGGGATGATTCGCTGTCTATTCATGTATTCCACAGAGGCAGGGTACATCAAATTGATTGTGTAGCTTTAATCCGCTGTTTCTGAGGCTGCTGGGAGAGATTTCCCTTTTTCTTCTTTGTTCTCACAGCTCACAGGGGCTCAGCTTTCGACTTGGCCCTGCCTCTGCGTGTAGGTCGCTGGAGGGCGTCTGCTTTTTGCTCAGACAGGACGGCGTTAAAGGAGCCGCTGACTCGGGGGCTCTGGCGCTCTCAGGCCGGGGGCAGGGAGGGGCACGGAGTGCGGAGCGGTCCTGCGGCGGCAGAAGTCGGCGTGACGTTGCCCCAGCCTGAGGCCCGCCGTGTGTTCTCCCTGAGAAATTGTCCCTGGATCCCGGGAACCTGGCAGTGGCGGGCTGCACAGGCTCCCCGGAAGAGGGGTGGGGGCAGTGACCTGTGCT
>NW_006779287.1:1692068-1696307 GCF_000442215.2 Lipotes vexillifer | reverse complement strand
TTCTGAGATCCGAGCTTTTAGCCGCGGCTCACGCCCGTTTCTGGAGTTCCTTTAGGCAGCGCTCTTAAAACCCCTCTCCTCGCGCACCAGGAAACACAGAGGCAAGAAAAAGTCTCTTGCCTCCTCAGCAGGTGCAGCCTTTTCCCCGGACTCCCTCCCGGCTAGCCGTGGCGCACTAACCCCTTCGGGCTATGTTCAAGCCGCCAACCCCAGTCCTCTCCCTGAGCTCCGACCCCATAATCACTTTTAAAAGTCAGTATCTCATATGTATACACACGCACACACATTAATAAGTATATGAATATTCAACCAGGTTTAGCAATAATTCCTAAATAATTCCGCAATAATTCCTTTAATGCTCCATTTGAAATTAACTTTATTTCAAAATAATTTTTGAAATTTATTTCTTATTCTTTTATTTCTTATTTTTCTTATTTTCTTATACTAGCCCTACTTTGCTAATGTGCTAAATGTTTGCTTAGCTTACCCATTGCATAAATCCAGCACAAAGCGGCCTGAATAATAAATTAATAATGAATGCATAATCATAATTTTTGAAGGCTAGGTATTTGGGGGATGGTTAGAGGAAAAATCTCCCCAATGTCATGACATGCTGTTCAGTCTGTCATTTATCTCAATGTTCAAATATGAAATGGACTGTGAATGGGAGAATGATCACACAGAAAGGAAACAATTAAAGCCATGTCTTCCCTTCCTTTGCCAAAGTCAGCATTCACTTGGCCACTGTAAAGACAGTCACTTCTATGCCAACCAGCTACCCTCAAAGGGTTCCTTAGGGCTCCACATGCAGCTACTACTTCAAACCTGGAGGCCCTCAGATGACCCTGCTTTTGTCATCTTTTAGTGATTCTACTGAGGAGTAATATAATGTGAAATCATTCTTCAAAGCCCATCTGTCTACATTTGAATCTCAGCCTCACATCTTAATGACTATAGGATCTCTCTGTGCCTCAACTTCTTCATCTGTAACACAGAACTAATAATAGCACTTACTCCATAGGTTATTGTGAGGATACAAAACACTTATAAAGTATTTCCTAAAAGATAGCAAGCACTTAGAATAAATGGGTAACTATTGGAGCGAGCAAAAGCTAGAGTGGTAAGAATTTAGGCATTAAGACAGGAAGGAGCCAGATCTCTTAAGTCTTTGAGGGCTGTAATATGAAGTTTGGATTTTTTTCTAACTGTGATGTGACTCCATTGCAGATTGTGGGGTTAAGTTAGATCATGTGTGCAAGCTATCTAGTCTACTGCCTGATATGTTAAAGGTATATGGTCATAATTACATGCTTAACACTCAACATATGGAGATTTATATATTAATCTGACACCAAGCGGTCTGGCCAGAAGATTATTACTGCAGGTCACCTGAGACCAGAAACCTCCAGACCCAAGAGAAAGTCAGTTGGTGGACTCCGAGCCACACAACGCACAGCTAGAATGACCGATTGCTTTTCTAACAGCAGTAAGACATGGTGTAGTCATTTATCTGAGGATTCAGAGGTTGAGTTCAAGAAACTTGTCTATTTACATAAGGTTTTTTTCCCAATCCTAGTACAAGCAAAGGTAAATTCCATAATGTGAACGTCTACTCCCTCAACATGAACAGCTCCACAGGACCAAAGAAAAAGTGTTCTCTCTCCTCAATTCTTTAACACAAAGTGGGCCTTAGGAATAGACCAGTGCTACTGCTTCTGCAAAGTTAAATTGCATTCCCATTTAACAAAAAGGTGCCTTATTAGAAGCAAAAGAATGGCTATTTAGAGTTATGCCAGCTACTGATGAAAAATAAATTGTGAGCCCAGGACAATCTGAACCTGCTGCACACGAAGTCTAAACATAAGCAAGCTCCTCTGAAAGAGCTGCAGGGCTCCTGGGCTGGTGCCGCTCTGCATGTGAGAAGAGTGTCACCAAGCCGGGGGCTGGAGGATAGAATATGCCACGTGGATAGCAGACACAGCCCCTTGTTCCTTTCAAAACCAAACTTGTGCAATTCAGAAAGAAAAGGCAGCTCTGAGTTGCAGTACTTTAAAAGAGTACACATAAAACATTTTAATATAAAAATTATATGGAGTCTGACCAGCATATAAAGTAGAATCTGAGGGTGTTTCATTCTAGAGGTTACAAAAGACTTTGGCCTCAGGAACAGTCTGACAAGTAACACTTAGCACTTTGTATTAATAAATGAACCAGGATTCTGGATTACCAATAGCTAGAAATGTCACAGTACAATTGATTACTGTTAATCTAAAGAGTAAACTTCAGTGTTAGAGAAAGGTAAGCATTAAAGATATTCAAAAGACAAACATAGATGTAATATTATATAGATGAGAAGATAATGTAGATATTATATTTATTGACTTGGCATTCATTATATTTTGTTAAGTATAAAAACAGGTTTAAGATCAGCATGTATTTTATAATCCCATTTTTAGAAAATATACTTCATATAGATTTGAGTGAAGGAAAGTCTGAAAGGATACACATTAAATTATTAACTGCTCTTACCTCTTAGAAATGGTATATCTGATTTTTTTCATTTTTTCTATTACATGGGACTTTTATAATGATAATATGTGCACATATTTATATTATATAGCTAAAACCACAAACTTTACATAACACGATAGATGAAGACTAGTCTAAACTATCCAAGAATTTTGGAAACTTGAATTCCCAGAACAAACAAACAGGTTCACAATAGATTGAAATGCCTAATTGTTGCAGCATGAAAAAATCTTAAGAATCCATTTAAGGCAACACTGAATGCAGACTCCTTCGATTCTAATTATTCCTGTGCATCGAGCCTAGCACTGAATTAGAGATGACTTGCTATGGGGAGGGTAGCAGCTGGCTGGCTGGACAGCATGCTCTTCTGACCATCTTGAGGGAAATGCTGTTACTGACAATGCTGGGAAACACACGGAGTCTAAGCCCAGGCAAAGGACCTGGATCAAGGCCAGCGCGTTCTTCTTCCCCTGATATCCGGTGAATGCTAAATTAATACTTGCTGAATGACTGACTATTTAACCAAGATGTAATTGAAGAAACCTTAGACATTGCAACAGATGTACTTCTCCGGCAGTATGCCTTAGAGAGCTTTGTGATTTCACAGGCACCTGCCCATGCATGACACAATCGCATGCTTTGCATCTCAGGCTCAACTCTAAATGGCTTAAGTCAGTCTGGTATCAATGAGACACTGTAGTTATGTCCACGACTTTTAGAACCCCACATCTGAGTATTGCTTACATACCAAACTGTGTTAATCCAAAATTCATGTGCCCATTGTTCAAACACAGTCATTTCTCCCCCCAAACAGACTTCTGTTGCAGCACAGTAAGAAGCCTCCTTTCAGGATTCCAGAAACATACTGTAAATGTACAGCAGTATTATGCATTATGACATACCTCTTAGAAAACCAACTTTACTTTTACTTATATAAATTTCTTGCCCTTTAAATATAAAAAATACAAAATTAAAATGTTTTTTTTAAAAAAAACAAGCAATATAGAAGTATATAAAGAAAAGAGTAAAACGTCCCCTCACTTTCCCAGGACTTCCACTACCCTGTAAGATGCCTTTGTGTGAATTTAAAATAAGCACCCCTTTCTCAAGACAAAAAGCAAACATTTAAATTAGTGCTTTCTCATACAGCCTTAACAGTATACGTGCTTAGGTGATGTCTGTGTGAGGTTTGGACAAGGAGTGTCCATGCCAACATCTTTGTAGGTAATGATGTGTTTTGTGTGCTGTCTTGAGTATGTGTGTGAACACACATACCAGGCTGGCTCTCCTTCCCTGCTCCAGCACTCAGTCAAAACGCCCAGAATCACCAGACACTGCATCCTACACAGATGCCCACACACTCTCCTATAAGTTAAAGTATGTGTACAATGTGGCTGATGGCCACATAGATACAGCTCCCTTGACAGCTACACAACTTGAACAAATGTATGCATTCACACAGGGCCTATCCAGTCCTCTTGCTCCCCCAAGTCCAGTTTGCCAGATATAACAGCACTCTACATGTGGCAGAAGTCATTTTTAATTTGGAAATTAATGAGAGAATGCATTTAGAGGGTCTCTTTTGTATATGTAAAGTTCCACTGGACCTACATTAAGGAAGGATGTATTCTCTACTATGATGTCCTTGAAAGTTTAAATGCCACAGTGCAGTTTCAAATGCAGATGTTAATACAGCTTATACTTTCCCTA
>NW_006779287.1:1683500-1692003 GCF_000442215.2 Lipotes vexillifer | reverse complement strand
CTTCCCCTACCTATACTTGAAAACACTCTTGTAAACTCAAGGGAAACTTTTCCATTCTATATTCAAATGGCAATAGGGAGATTTTATAATACATGTCTGTATCAAATTTGGTGTGAAAATGTGTTTTACAGAACTTGTGAAAACTCACATTTGTGGCATCTTTCTAAATAGGACCATGCAGAGCACATTTTATACCCACCAGGTTCTTACACTTCATCTCTCTAAATGACAGCATATGGATTTCAGATCAAATTAAATAAAACGCTTAGGGTCTTCTTTCCATGCATTCTAAGATGCTGTTTTCAATAGGAGTACAAGAGCTTAACACTGCATTTCTGTATGAATAAAATGAACTCTGTATGAATAAAACAGATAATAAATGTTTTGTTTTAGCCGTCTTTCCACTAAAACATCAGAACTAGTTTCAGATATATTTTACATATGTAAAGGATTACTGAAATAAATTCTTTAAAATTTACTTCTCTATGTACTATGTATGAAATCCAAGAATTTTTGTTTGTTTGTTTCTGTTTCATTGTTTTCTTGAAATAACCTCGTTATCATCAACGAAAAAGTTTGGGTTAAAACTGCAGCAATATAATAAAGAGAAACCCATACAATTAATTTTAAAGAAAAAAATAGCTGGATTTTTTTTCTAGTCACTTGTTCAGGACAGGATTGATCTTAGATCAAATTCTGAAGGAGACCTTTTCTCCCCACAGTCTCCTCACTAACTCCCCACACCATTCTTGCCATGATTTTCCTTCTCTCTCCCTCCTGTTCCCCTAACCCTTCTGCTTACCCCTCCTTTCTCAAACATTGCGCCCTCCTTGTTTCCTAAGGGCTCTGATTTACGCCAGCTAATTTGGTAAACTAATTTAGGTTGAGGCAACCCTAATGAGCCAAAATATGTTACTGCTCCAACAACATTTAGTTATATTTATCAGTGGCCAAAATCTGTTATCACCCAAAAAAGGGAGTAATGGTTGGAATTTGGAGTCTTCCAAAAGTCTAAGAGGAGAGTGACATAAGGGTGAAGACTCTTCAGCACTCTTCAGTTTATCCTATGCAGACACATATGCAATTTACAACATCTTCATGGATACATCTGTATTTTCCCACTCAGGAAAGGCACTGCTACTTAAAAATCACAGCCAGAGACTGATCTTCAGACCAAAAGAGAGATTGGAGGACTTTTACGCATTAAAAATTGGTCCAGCAGACACAACTAGTGGAAGAAGGCTGATTTTCACAGGTGGGCATTCTGTACCATTTTTGGCTAGTAATTGAAATAGATTGGGGATTTCTCTGGTGGCACAGTGGTTAAGAATCCGCCTGCCAATGCAGGGGGCACGGGTTCAAGCCCTGATCCGGGAAGATCCCACATGCCGCGGAGCAACTAAGTCCATGCGCCACACTACTAAGCCTGAGCTCTACAGCCCGTGAGCCACAACTACTGAGCCCACATGCCACAACTACAGAAGCCCATGCACCTGGAGCCCATGCTCTGCATCAAGAGAAGCCACCTCAATGAGAAGCCTGTGCCTCGAAACGAAGAGTAGCCCCCGCTCACTGCAACTAGAGAAAGCCCGAGCATAGCAACAAAGACCCAATGCAGCCAAACATAAATAAATAAATTAGGGCTTCCCTGGTGACGCAGTGGTTGAGAGTCCACCTGCCGATGCAGGGGACATGGGTTCGTGCCCTGGTCCGGGAAGATCCCACATGCCACGGAGCGGCTAGGCCTGTGAGCCATGGCCGCTGAGCTTGCGCGTCCGGAGCCTATGCTCCGCAACGGGAGAGGCCACAACAGTGAGAGGCCCGCGTACCACAAAGAAAATAATTAATTAATTATTTTTTATAAAAGGAAATAGATTGGACCCTTTTTCTGACTCTAATCCTAAATTCATAGAAATCTGGCAACTCCAGTCTGAGTGCTGGAGAAGCTATTTACTAAATGATGCCCCAGTGTCCTGGAAGCTGAAATGTTTCTCCCAAAGCCCCAAATTTACATCTAGGTATTTCTTGACTTGGTACCTCTTGTTAAATAGAAATGATGGAAATACCAGTTTCTCTTGGAATCCTAATATCAGTATTTCCTATTTTATTTCAATTATTGTCCAAAATTTGACTACCAACGCTTAGAACTCAGTAACACTAGGTAAGGTTGAAACTGAAAAATTCAGATGTCTGACTCTGTATACCCATATTTTTAGGAAAAGACTTATTCTTTATTTACCTTCATATTTATAACTAAAACCTAAGTTGTGACCCGTGCATTATCCAGTCAGTGCATGGAGTAGAATTCAAGGGAGCAAAATCTAGCTGTTAAATAATTAAAAAGCAAATCCAATATTTATTTCAGGTTTTAAAATAACACTAAGGGGGATACAATTTTTAGCTTGCCGAAACATTTTGTCAAATATATTTTTCCAAGACCCATTTTTTTGTAAACCATCGCTACCTCAGAAGCCATCATCTTACAAACCTCCAGGGTTTTTTTATACACCTTTTATTCTGCTCTCTCACAATTTCCCTCTCCTTGCTCTCCATTATAACAAGTTCCTCTCCCAGCTTAGTGCCCCCAGCTTCTGCACCACATCTCTACTCTGGTTTCAAGCTTTCCCTTCCCCTGATTGTGCAGCAAAAAAAATATTCAGAAACAAGGGTGCCAGAGGGTGGATACACTCACAAGTTAAATATATGTATATATATTCTAAAACATCTTATGGAAAAAACCCGAATGAACTTTTTGGCCAACTATATATATATATATCTATATAGATATATAGAGATATATCTCTAAGATATATATAGATATATCTATATAGATATATATTCCCTTTCTTCTATTCTTAAAATGGATAAACTCAGTGCAATCCAAGAAACGCAGTCTCTCAGGGCAGAAATTCAAGTCAATCGCTGTCTTCAAACTTGCTCATTATACATCAGCCATTTGCTCCTAAACAAGTTGTATTACTATTTCCACTTACAAAGCACTTTTCACTTTTCCAATTACTTTCTTATCTATCATTCAGTAATATTGTGAAGAGGAAAAGCAGATGCTGTCACCTGTGAAAGACCAGGCAACACTTGCACAGAGAGGTCCTATGACATTTAAGCAGACACAGAGATGGAATTCATATTCTACCCAATGAGATTGTCCCTTTCAGCTTAACTCTTATGTGGAAGTTCCTTTTGTTATTTTCCTTCAAGGATAATTATACCCCACTCATCATCAAGAAGATGTCATGAGCTTCCCTGGTGGCACAGTGGTTGAGCGTTCGCCTGCCGATGCAGGGGACACGGGTTCATGCCCCAGTCCGGGAAGATCCCACATGCCATGGAGCGGCTGGGCCCGTGAGCCATGGCTGCTGAGCCTGCGCATCCGGAGCCTGTGCTCCGCAATGGGAGAGGCCATGACAGTGAGAGGCCCACGTACCTCAAAAAAAAAAAAAAGAAGAGGTCATGAAAGCAGAGAACAAAGAGATACCAAAGCCCATCCTGATTGAAAACGTTAACTGTTCTTTTTAAAAACAAACAAGGACTACTCAGAAATACCACTGATATAAATCATGCACAGAGAGTGAACTTTAGGTAAATAAATAAGCAAATTCTTAGAATGTTTGTAATCAGCAAAGCCATATTGTGCATGCCATACCAAAGATGATCATCAGTCACAGAACTACCCAAGAAGAAATTAAGGACTAGACTATAGGAAAGACAACATTTGACTAAGCCACTCATGGCTAAAGTTTTCCGCCAATCCCTAATGGAGAAAGCACAGACAGTTTTATCAGAACTTGAGAGTATATTGATTTAAAAACAAGTAACTCTAGACTCCCTCTTGCGAGAACACCACAATCACAACTAGCTGCTAGAGAATCATCGACAGGAAGACACTGGAATTCACCAAAAAAGATACCCCACATCCAAAGACAAAGGAGAAGCCACAATGAGACAGTACGAGGGGCGCAATCACAGTAAAATCAAATCCCATAACTGCTGGGTGGGTGACTCACAGACTGGAGAACACTTATACCACAGAAGTCCACCCACTGGAGTGAAGGTTCTGAGCCCCATGTCAGGCTTCCCAACCTGGAGGTCCTGCAATGGGAGGAGGAACTCCTAGAGAATCAGACTTTGAAGCCTACTGGGATTTGATTGCAGGACTTCGACAGAACTGGGGGAAATAGAGACTCCACTCTTGGAGGGCACACCCAAAGTAGTGTGCATTGGGACCCAGGGGAAGGAGCAGTGACGACAGGGGAGACTGAACCAAATCTACCTGCTAGTGTTGGGGGGTTTCCTGCAGAGGTGGGGGGTGGCTGTGGCTCACCGTGGGGACAAGGACACTGGCAGCAGAAGTTCTGGGAAGTAGTCCTTGATGTGAGCCCTCTCAGAGTCCGCCATTAGCCCCACCAAAGAGCCCAGGTAGGCTCCAGTGTTGGGTTGCCTCAGGCCAAACAACCAACAGGGAGGGAACCCAGACCCACACATCAGCACACAAGTGGATTAAAGTTTTACTGAGCTCTGCCCACCAGAGCAACAGTCAGCTCTACCCACCACCAGTCCCTCCCATCAGGAAATTTGCATAAGCCTCTAAGATAGCCTCATCCACCAGAGGGCAGACAGCAGAAGCAAGAAGAACTACAGTCCTGCAGCCTGTGGAACAAAAACCACATTCACAGAAAGAGAGACAAGATGAAAAGACAGAGGGCTGTGTGCCAGATGAAGGAAGAAGATAAAACCCCAGAAAAACAACTAAATGAAGTGGAGATAGGTAACCTTCCAGAAAAAGAATTCAGAATAATGATAGTGAAGATGATCCAGGACCTCAGAAAATGAATGGAGGCAAAGATCGAGAAGATGCAAGACATGTTTAACAAAGACCTAGAAGAATTAAAGAACAAACAAACAGAGATGAACAATACAATAACTGAAATGAAAACTACACTAGAAGAAATCAATAGCAGAATAACTGAGGCAGAAGAACGGATAAGGGACCTGGAAGACAGAATGGTGGAATTCACTGCTGTGGAACAGAATAAAGAAAAAAGAATGAAAAGAAATAAAGACAGACTAAGGGACCTCTGGGACAACATTAAACACAACAACATTCTCATTATAGGGGTCCCAGAAGGAGAAGAGAGAGAGAAAGAACCCGAGAAAATACTTGAACAGATTATAGTTGAAAACTTCCCTAACATGAGAAAGGAAATAGAGAAAGGAAATAGCCACCCAACTCCAGGAAGCGCAGAGAGTCCCATACAGGATAAACCCATGCCAAGACACATAGTAATCAAATTGGCAAAAATTAAAGAAAAGAAAAATTATTAAAAGCAGCAAGGGAAAAATGACAAATAACATACAAGGGAACTCCCAAAAGGTTAACAGCTGATTTCTCAGAAGAAACTCTACAAGCCAAAGGGATTGGCATGATATACTTAAAGTGATGAAAGGGAAGAAACTACAACCAAGATTACTCTACCTGGCAAGGATCTCATTCAGATTCGATGGAGAAATCAAAAGCTTTACAGACAAGCAAAAGCTAAGAGAATTCAGCACCACCAAACCAGCTTTACAACAAATGCTAAAGGAACTTCTCTAAGTGGGAAACAGAAGAGAAGGAAAGGACCTACAAAAACAAACCCAAAACAATTAAGAAAATGGCCATAGAAGCATACATATCGATAATTACCTTAAACGTGAATGGATTAAATGCTCCAACCAAAAGACATAGGCTTGCTGAATGGATACAAAAACAAGACCCATATATATGCTGTCTACAAGAGACCCACTTCAGACCTAGGGACACATTCAGACTGAAAGTGAGGGGATGGAAAAAGATATTCCATGCAAATGGAAATCAAAAGAAAGCTGGAGTAGCAATACTGATATCAGATAAAATAGACTTTATAATAAAGAATGTTACAAAAGACAAGGAAGGACACTACATAATGGTCAAGAGATCAATCCAAGAAAAAGATACAACAAATATAAATATTTATGCACCCAACATAGGAGGACCTCAATACATAACGCAACTGCTAACAGCTATAAAAGAGGAAATCTACAGTAACACAATAATAGTGGGGCACTTTAACACCTCAGTTACACCAATGGACAGATCATCCAAAATGAAAATAAATAAGGAAACACAAGCTTTAAATGACACAATAGACCAGATAGAGTTAATTGATATTTATAGGACATTCCATCCAAAAACAGCAGACTACACTTTCTTCTCAAGCGTGCATGGAACATTCTCCAGGATGGATCACTTCTTGGGTCACAAATCAAGCCTCAGTAAATTTAAGAAAATTGAAATCATATCAAGCATCTTTTCTGACCACAATGCTATGAGATTAGAAATGAATTACAGGGGAAAAATACATTAAAAACACAAACACATGGAAACTAAACAATACATTACTAAATAACCAAGAGATCACTGAAGAAATCAAAGAGGAAATCAAGAAATACCTAGAGACAAATGACAATGAAAACACGATGATGCAAAACCTATGGGATGCAGCAAAAGCAGTTCTAAGAGGGAAGTTTATAGCTATACAAGCCTACCTCAAGAAACAAGAAACATCACAAATAAACAATCTAACCTTACACATAAAGGAACAAGGGGAAGAAGAACAAACAAAACCCAAAGTTAGCAGAAGGAAAGAAATCATAAAGATCAGAGCAGAAATAAATGAAATAGAAACAAAGAAAACAATAGCAAAGATCAATAAAACTAAAAGCTGGTTCTTTGAGAAGGTAAACAAAATTGATAAACCATTAGCCAGACTCATCAAGAAAAAGAGGGAGAGGACTCAAATCAATAAAATTAGAAATGAAAAAGGAGAAGTTACAATGGACACCGCAGAAATACAAAGCATCCTAAGAGACTACTACAAGCAACTGTGTGCCAATTAAAAGGACAACCTGGACAAAATGGACAAATTCTTAGAAAGGTATAACCTTCCAAGACTGAACCAGGAGGAAATAGAAAATATGAACACACCAATTACATGTTATGAAATTGAAACTGTGATTAAAAATCTTCCAACAAACAAAGGTCCAGGACCAGATGGCTTCACAGGTGAATTCTATCAAACATTTAGAGAAGAGCTAACACCTATCCTTCTCAAACTCTTCCAAAATATAGCACAGGGACAAAACTCCCAAACTCATTCTATGAGGCCACCATAACTCTGAAACCAAAACCAGAGAAAGATGTTACAAAGAAAGAAAACTACAGGCCAATATCACTGATGAACATAGATGCAAAAATCCTCAACAAAATACTAGCAAACAGAAACCAACAGCACATTAAACGGATCATAGCCCATTATTAAGTGGGTTTTATCCCAGGTTTGCAAGGATTCTTCAATATATGCAATTTAATCAATGTGATATACCATATTAACAAATTGAAGGATAAAAAACATGTGGTCATCTCAATAGATGCAGAAAAATCTTTTGACAGAATTCAATACCTATTTATGATCAAAACTCTCCAGTAAGTGGGCATAGAGGAAACCTACTTCAACATAATAAAGGCCATATATGATAAACCCACAGCAAACATCATTCTCAATGGTGAAAAACTGAAAGCCTTTCCTCTAAGATCAGGAGCAAGACAAGGATGTTCAATCTCACCACTATTGTTCAACATAGTTTTGGAAGTCCTAGCCACGGCAATCAGAGAAGGAAAAGAAATACAAATTGGAAAAGAAGAAGTAAAACTGTCACTGTTTGCAGATGACATGATACTATACATAGAGAATCCTAAAGATGCTACCAGAAAACTACTAGAGCTAATCAATGAATTTGGTAAAGTAGCAGGATACAAAATTAGTGCAGAGAAATATTAATGCACAGAAATCTCTGGCATTCCTATATACTAGTGATAAAAAATCTGAAAGTGAAATCAAGAAAACACTCCCATTTACCATTGCAACACAAAGAATAAAATACCTAGGAATAAACCTACCTAGGGAGACAAAAGATCTGTATGTAGAAAACTGTAAGACACTGATGAAAGAAATTAAAAGTGATACAAATAGATGGAGAGATATACCATGTTCTTGGATTGGAAGGGACAACATTGTGAAAATGACTCTACTACCCAAAGCAATCTACAGATTCAATGCAATCCCTATCAAACTACCACTGGCATTTTTCACAGAACTAGGACAAAAAATTTCACAATTTGTATGGAAACACCGAAGACCCCGAATAGACAAAGCAATCTTGAGAACAAAAAACAGAGCTGGAGGAATTAGGCTGCCTGACTTCAAACTATACTACAAAGCTACAGTAATCAAGACAGTGGCCCAAAAACAGAAATATAGATCAATGGAACAGGATAGAAAGTCCAGAGATAAACCCATACACATATGGTCACCTTATCTTTGATAAAGGAGGCAAGAATATACAATGGAGAAAAGACAGCCTCTTCAATAAGTGGTGCTGGGAAAACTGGACAGCTACAAGTAAAAGT
>NW_006779287.1:1589504-1683451 GCF_000442215.2 Lipotes vexillifer | reverse complement strand
GCTCAAAATGGATTAAAGACCTAAATGTAAGGCCAGAAACTATCAAACTCTTAGAGGAAAACATAGGCAGAACATTCTAAGACATAAATCACAGCAAGATCCTTTTTGACCCACCTCCTAGAGAAATGGAAATGAAAACAAAAATAAACAAATGGGCCCTAATGAAACTTAAAAGCTTTTGCATAGCAAAGGAAACCATAAACAAGACCAAAAGACAACCCTCAGAATGGGAGAAAATATTTGCAAATGAAGCAACTGACAAAGGATTAATCTCCAAAATTTACAGGCAGCTCATGCAGCTCAATATCATAAAAAACAAACAACCCAATCCAAAAATGGGCAGAAGACCTAAATAGACATTTCTCCAAAGAAAATATACAGATGGCCAACAAACACATGAAAAAATGCTCAACATCATTAATCATTAGAGAAATGCAAATCAAAACTACAGTGAGGTATCACCTCACACTGGTCAGAATGGCCGTCATCAAAAAGTCTATGAACAATAAATGCTGGAGAGCGTGTGGAGAAAAAGGAACCCTCTTGCACTGTTGGTGGAAATTTAATTGATACAGCCATTATGGAGAACACTATGGAGGTTCCTTAAAAAACTAAAAATAGAACTACCATATGACCCAGCAATCCCACTGCTGGGCATATACCAGAGAAAACCATAATTCAAAAAAACACATGCACCCCAATATTCATTGCAGCTCTATTTACAATAGCAACAAATAACATACAAGAGAATAACATACAAGAGAATCTCCATAAGGTTAACAGCTGATCTTTCAGCAGAAACTCTGCAAACCAGAAGGGAATGGCCGGGCATATTTAAAGTGATGAAAGGGAAAACCCTACAACCAGGATTACTCTACCCAACAAGGATCTCATTCAGATTCAAAGGAGAAATTAAAACTTTACAGACAAGCAAAAGCCAAGCGAACTCAGCACCACCAAACCAGCTTTACAACAAATGCTAAAAGAAGTTCTCTAAGCAGGAAAAACAAGGGAAGAAAAAGACCTACAAAAACAAACCCAAAACAATTAAGAAAATGGTAGTAGGAACATACATATCCATAATAACCTTGAATGTAAATGGATTAAATGCCCCAACCAAATGACACAGACTGGCTGAATGGATACTAAATCATGACCCACATATACGCTGTCTACAAGAGACCCACTTCAGACCTAGGGACACAAACAGACTGGAAGTGAGGGAATGGAAAAAGATATTCTATGCAAATGGAAATCAAAAGAAAGCTGGAGTAGCAATATTCATGCCAGATAAAATAGATTTTAACATAAAGAATGCTACAAGAGACAAGGAAGGACACTACATAATGATCAAAGGATCAATCCGAGGAGAAGATATAACAATTATAAATATATATGCACCCAACACAGGCAATACATAAGGCAAATGTTAACAGCCATAAAAGAGGGAAATGACAATAACACAATAATAGTGGAGGACTTTAACACCTCACTTACACCAATGGACAGATCATTCAGACAGAAAATTAATAAGGAAATATAAGCTTTAAATGACACAATAGACCAGATAGATTTAATTGATATTTATAGGACATTCTATCCAAAAACAGAAGATTACACTTTCTTCTCAAGTGCACACAGAACATTCTCCATGATAGATCACAGCTTGGGTCACAAATCAAGTCTCTGTAAGTTTAAGAAAATAGAAATCATATCAAGCATCTTTTCCGACCAGAGCCCTATGAGATTAGAAATCAGTTACAGGGAAAAAAAAAACGTTAAAAACACAAACACACAGAGCCTAAACAATGTGTTACTAAATAACCAAGAGATCACTGAAGGAATGAAAGAGTAAATCAAAAATACCTAGAGACAAATGACAATGAAAACATAATGAACCAAAACCTATGGGATGCAGCAAAAGCAGTTCTAAGAGGGAAATTTACAGCAATACAATACAATCCTACCTCAAGAAACAAGAAAAATCTCAAATAAACAATCTAACCTTACAGCTAAAGGAACTAGAGAAAGAAAAACAAACCAAACCCAAAGTTAGTAGAAGGAAAGAAATCATAAAGATCAGAGAAGAAATAAATGAAATAGAAACAAAGAAAACAATAGCAAATATCAATAAAACTAAAAGCTTGTTCTTTGAGAAGATAAAATTGATAAACCATTAGCCAGACTCATCAAGAAAAAGAGGGAGAGGACTCAAATCAATAAAATTAGAAATGAAAAAGAAGAAGTTACAACAGACACTGAAGAAATACAAAGCATCCTAAGAGGCTACTACAAGCAACTCTATGCCAATAAAATGGACAATCTGGAAGAAATGGACAAATTCTTAGAAAGGTATAACCTTCCAAGACTGAACCAGGAAGAAATAGAAAATATGAACAGACCAATCACAAGTAATGAAATTGAAACTGTGATTAAAAATCTTCCAACAAACAAAAGTCCAGGACCAGATGGCTTCACAGGTGAATTCTATCAAACATTTAGAGAAGAGCTAACACCCATCCTTCTCAAACTCTTCCAAAAAATTGCAGAGGAAGGAACACTCCCAAACTCATTCTATGAGGCCACCATCACCCTGATACCAAAACCAGACAAAGATCCTACAAAAAAAGAAAATTACAGGCCAATATCACTGATGAATATTGAAGCAAAAATCCTCAACAAAATACTAGCAAACAGAATCCAACAACACATTAAAAGAATCATACACCATGATCAAGTGGGATTTATCCCAGGGATGCAAGGATTCTTCAATATATGCAAATCAATCAATGTGATACACCATATTAACAAATTGAAGAATAAAAACCATATGATCATCTCAATAGATGCAGAAAAAGCTTTTGACAAAATTCAACACCCATTTATGGTAAAAACTCTCCAGAAAGTGGGCATAGAGGGAACCTACCTCAACATAATAAAGGCCATATACGACAAACCCACAGCAAACATCATTCTCAATGGTGAAAAACTGAAAGCATTTCCTCTAAGATCAGGAACAAGACAAGGGTGTCCACTCTCACCACTCTTATTCAACATAGTTTTGGAAGTCCTAGCCATGACAATCAGAGAGGAAAAATAAATAAAAGGAATACAAATTGGAAAAGAAGAAGTAAAACTGTCACTGTTTGCAGATGACATGATACTATACATAGAGAATGCTAAAGATGCCAGCCAAAAACTACTAGAGCTAATCAATGAATTTGGTAAAGTTGCAGGATACAAAATTAATGCACAAAAATCTCTTGCATTCCTATACACTAATGATGAAAAATCTGAAAGAGAAATTAAGGAAACACTCCCATTTACCATTGCAACAAAAAGAATAAAATACCTAGGAATAAACCTACCTAGGGAGACAAAAGACCTGTATGCAGAAAACTATAAGACACTGATGAAAGAAATTAAAGATGATACCAACAGATGGAGAGATATACCATGTTCTTAGATTGGAAGATCAATATTGTAAAAATGACTATACTACCCAAAGCAATCTACAGATTCAGTGCATTCCCTATCAAATTACCAGTGGCATTTTTTATGGAACTAGAACAAAAAATCTTAAAATTTGTATGGAGACACAAAAGACCCTGAAGAGCCAAAGAAGTCTTGAGGGAAAAAAATGGAGCTGGAGGAATCAGACTCCCTAACTTCAGACTATACTATAAAGCTACAGTAATCAAGACAATATGGTACTGGCACAAAAACAGAAACATAGATCAATGGAAAAAGATAGGAAGCCCAGAGATAAACCCATGCACCGATGGTCAACTAATCTATGACACAGGAGGCAAGGATATACAATGGAGAAAAGACAGTCTCTTCAATAAGTGGTGCTGGGAAAACTGGACAGCTACATGTAAAAGAATGAAATTAGAACACTCCCTAAAACCATATACAAAATAAACTCAAACTGGATTAGAGACCTAAATGTAAGACCGGGCACTATAAAATGCTTAAAGGAAAACAGGAAGAACACTCTTTGACATAAATCACAGCAATATCTTTTTTGACCCACTTCCTAGAGTAATGGAAATAAATAAACAAATGGGACCTAATGAAACTAAAAGCTTTTGCTCAGCTAAGAAAACCATAAACAAGACGAAAAGACAGCCCTCAGAATGGGAGAAAATATTTGCAAACGAATCAACAGACAAAGGATTAATCTCCAAAATATATAAACAGCTCATGCAGCTCAATATTAAAAAAACAAACAACCCTATCCAAAAATGGTCAGAAGACCTAAATAGACATTTCTCCAAAGAAGACATACAGATGGCCAAGAAGCATTTTAAAAGCTGCTCAACATCACCAATTATTAGAGAAATGCAAATCAAAACTGCAATGAGGTATCACCTCACACCAGTTAGAATGGACATCATCAGAAAATCTACGAACAACAAATGCTGGAGAGGGTGTGGAGAAAAGGGAACGCTCTTGCACTGTTGGTGGGAATGTAAATTGACACAGCCACTATGGAGAACAGTATGGAGGTTCCTTAAAAAACTAAAACTAGAATTACCATATGATCCAGCAATCCCACTACTGGGCATATACCCTGAGAAAACCACAATTCAAAGAGACACATGCACCCCAGTGTTCATTGCAGCACTGTTTACAATAGCCAGGACATGGAAGCAACCTAAATGTCCATCAACAGACGAATGGATAAAGAAGAGGTGGTACATATATATAATAGAATATTACTCAGCCATAAAAAGGAACGAAAATGAGTCATTTGTAGAGATGTGGATGGATCTGGAGACTGTCATACAGAGTGAAGTCAAAAAGAGAAAAACAAATAGCGTATATTAACGCATATATGTGGAACCTAGAATAATGGTACAGATGAACCGGTTTGCTGGGCAGAAAATGAGATGCAGATGTAGAGAACAAACGTATGGACACCAAGTGGGGAAAGCGGCGGGGGGGTGGGGAGGTGATGAATTGGGCGATTGGGATTGACATGTATACACTGATGCGTATAAAATTGATGACTAATAAGAAAAAAAAAACAAAAAAACAAGTAACTCTAAAGGTAACTAGCATTACTCTATTTTTTTTATTCTATAGTGTGAGTTCAGCCATACTACTTAATGATTCTCTTATCATCATAAAGCCCTGAACCAATGAATCATTTAAGCTGTGTTTACAGTATGATAGCTAAACCAGATGGACTCCTCCTTATTAACCATTCTTTTATTTACAATGGTCAAGCCAAAAAAGTATCATCCCTTAAAGAATATTGCTTTCAACGTCTTTATTCCTATTTGAGTTTGCTGCATGTGGCAGAGTAGTGACTAGAAAGTGAATTTATTCAACGAACTCTTAATGAAAGTGCCAGGCTTTATGCTCTGTGCTGGGGATACAGACATGAGTCCTCACAGAGCTCACTGATTTTAGAGACAGACATGTAAGCAGATAACACATGGTACAAAGTTCTAAGTGCTATTACTGAACTATAAAGGCAAAGTCATGGCGTGGATAGATAGAGTGGAGGGTGACAAAGAGAGGTGGGAAGTTATTATAAAAGTCTAAATAAAGAAACAATATCACCCTGTTTTATTTTATCCATAGCACTTAACACCAGCTTAAATTATTTTGTTCATTTTTAAGGATAATTTTGTCATCTTTTTCTCAGCCCTAGATTTTAAGGTCCATGAGTTGGAAATCTTTCCCTCTGCATGGTGTCCTCAGTGTCTAAAACAGTGCCTAACACATAGTGGGAGCTTGCTATTTATCACCCCACCAAAAAAATATATATGTTTTAACACGCAATACCTCAGAACATGATCTTATTTGGAGAAAGGATCTTTACAGAAGTAACCAAGTTAAAATGATGTCATTAGGTTGAACCTAATGACAATCCAATTAACCTAATCTAATATGACTAATGTCCTTATAAAGAGCAGAAATTTGGACCCAGTAACAGACACAGAGGAAAGATGATATGAAGAGACACAGGGAGAATACAGCCATCACAGGTCTCAGAAGGAACCAACTCTGCTGAGACCTTGATTTCAGAGTTTAGACTCCAGAACTGTGAGACAATAAGTTTCTGTTGCTTAAGCCACCCTGTTTGTGGTAACATGTTATGGCAGCCCTAGCCAACTAATACAGAGGTCAAGGTGTGTTTGTACATGGAAGAAAGGAATGAGATGAACTATATCAGAGGAAGTAGAGGAAATGGTAGAGACAAAAAGTTCTGACTGGATTTTGTGATGAATTGGGTCTGGGAAGTTAAGGAGAATGAGGAATCAAGTACAATTTAATACTAATTATTTTGGAAAGATTAAGAATACAGAAGAGAAACAAGTTTTGATTGTCCACGTGCATATTTGTGTATGTTTGTAGGAGGTAGAGAGGTTCAGTGCAGGAGAGTTTAGCTATAGATAAGCATCCACAATATCCATGTGAATATTTCTAGCAAGCAATGGGGAATATAGGTCTGAAACCAGAAGAATGGGAAATGTACACATGGGAGTCCTCCAGAATTGTAAATGGTGTTTGTGTTATAAGTGCAAATGAGAGCTACTAAGGAGAACATACAAGTTGTGAACAGAAATTGATCATAAGTGAGTCTTTCTAGGGAAAAAAATTATCATTTACGTACAACGAATAAGAATAAGATTAAACAGAGGAAGAGGAGGAAAAATGGGAGAAAATGATTCTGTAGAATTCGAGTGAAGGGTGATTTTCAAGAGATTAGGGTTGAAGCTGGGTTATGAAAGATTGGGAGTGAAAATATCCCTTTATATTGGATTATGTGTGGAGCGTTTGGGTCAGAAACCAGCATGGGGATGACTGAGGAGTGAAGGGATTTGGAAAAGAGAAACCACATTTCTAATATAAAGTTCTGAGTGTTCTAAATCCATTGACTGATAATGCCCAGGGCCAATCCAAAGAACCTGAAAACATTCAAACAACACTTACCTATTGCAGGGTCCAATCTGGGGGAACACCCCCCGAGAATTTATGAACAATTTCAAAATGCTTGAAACATATTTGCTCAAGAAAATGCTTCATAAATTTTAATTCAATGTGGGAAAATGGTTTTGTTAATGGAATTGGAAGTTTAATTGTCAGCAGTATATATATTTTGCTAATTTTTGAATAGGAATTTTATTTCTTAAGATGCAGAGTTTGTTTTATCAGCAAAGTCTTTTAAGACATGAGGTCTTTGAGCAGGACTTTTGAGAGATAGAATTAAAAAGATTCTTGATAGTTTGCAGCATTTTTAACTGACTTCAGAACACATTATTTATTACTAATAGTTTCCAATAATAATATAAGATCCCATTCTCCATGGAGACAGAAACTTCATCTGCTAGCACATCATTATATTCCCATAACTTGACACAGAACCAGGTTCAAAAATGGGTAAAAAATAAATATATAGTTAATATTTATAGCGCTTAACTCAGCTACAGTGTTCATTCATATGGACCTTCTAATTGGGCCTAAATATATCTAAATTCTTTTATTTTGGAAAGACTGAGACAAAGAACTTCATATGTACTATATTAAAATTAATTTGTGTCCAGGCTTATCTACTAAAACATCAGAAAGAATAAATGAGTATTTGTAGAAATTTTATTGGCATTGCATTCCAGATAAAGTTTGCTAAAGCAGAACAATGTGAATCTAATTCAATTTTTAAACTTCAGGTTTCAATAAACAACATTAAATGTTACTGCAACAATATCATTCTCAGCACAGTGTGACTTCTTACAGCATTGCAGAGAAAGATAACCAAATTTGGGGGCAAAGTAAGTTTGTTCTTATGTTAAGCTTCGTAAAATGCATTTCACTCAATACACTTATGTTGAAGTTGGTCATTTCAAGTACCAGTTTTTTTTCTTCAGCTCCAAACTTAGTAGAAGAACTTTAACTTCCAACACCTTTGATCAGTAGATGTCATTTCTATAAAGTTTAATTATACAAAGAGATAATCTTCTAAATATGAATATGAAACAACATAAGACAGATTTAAATTTGTGAAAATGTTCAAATTTCATTTGTACACCTCTGAAGTGTCTTCAAAATTACAGACTAGGAAAACAGTCCATTTTCACTGATACTTAAGAGCCTGGAAAAAAACTTTGGGTAAAGGGACAAAAACATCACTATAATCTTTATATTATTTCAGTCCCTCAATGTATATAGGCAGAAATGCACCAGGACAGTGAGAATTGTTTATAAGAAAGGATATGTTAAAATTTAATGCTCCAAACAGATCCTGGAAATTGTTAAACTCTTTGTAATGCTTTATTTTAAATAAACTAATAAGATTACTCCATTGAAATAAAAACAATGTAAAACTCTTATTCATTCAGTATGGAAAAAATATGGAGAAATATATTACAAATTAGGCAAGCGTATTTACCCTGTTATTAAACTTACTTTAAATTGAGAGGTATGAATAATTCTCCTTTATCCACACCTTCACACTGACTCATACTTTGTCCTTTCTGTGGCATAAACTAGTATTACAGCATTTTCATGAATGGATGCATTAATAATAATATGGCCATTTACATTCAGACTCCAGCAAACCTCACCTTGAGGGACCCTTTGTCTCATTGACTTGATTCATTATGAGTCTAACTAACAGGATTGCAGCTTCTCAGTATCAGTGTCCTATTTAGTTCTAATTTGTAACATCATAACCTTTGCTTAACCTCTCATTCAAGGAAGTCTTACAGTTCCTCTTCTAGCCAGAAAAATTGCATAAATATTTAAATGTTAATTCAGAGAGAGTAAGAGTGATGTCAAAAATGTCCCTTAGAGCCAAAATTTCTGTGGATCTAGAGTAGTAGCATTATGATATGACCTAAAAATTCAAAAAGTATCAATTTTTCCCCTCTAGCTTAAATATTGTTTGTTCATGAAAGATTTTTTAAAATACCTGGAGGGTCTGAGGTCATTCTCCCTACAGTCTTTTTATTTTAAAGACAAATGGGAACTTGTCAAATAGCTCAGAAAATCCTGCAAATAATTATGGAAATGCCAGTCAAGAAAGCTGCATTTCCTTACTTCTAAAAATGTGGCTTTGATAAGTCAAAAAACTTTTCAACCTGCTTATCTTGTACATTACGCCCACAAAATCCCTGAACTAATCATAGCTTATGAAACCATGTTGTCAAAATAAAAAAATTTATAAAGGTATATAAACGAGATTAGATTAATTTTAGCAGTCATTCAAAGTAGTAATTTAAATACAGAATTTGAGATAAATGCTTCCATTATTAGGTAGATATCTTATTTTAGAAGAGTAGTATGAGAATTCTTGACAAGCCAAGAGATCAAATTTAAAAGTACTATATGTGAGAGTTTTAGATTTGGCAAGATTGCATACTCAACCTGAAAATTTATTCCAATTAAAATAATATTCAGCTCACCAATTTTCATCTTTTCTTCTAACATTTCCTAGAGTAAAAGCCTTTTGATTTAAAATATAGAGAGGTAATTACTGCTCCTTCTTCAGTTTTGAAAGGTTATTTATCTTCATGTTTCCTTTAGGGTCCTGGATTTGTGCTGAGCTAATTATGATTTGCAGGCTTGAGGACTTTGGTTTCTATACTGTACAGTTCACTCTGTAATCCATGTTGGTTGGCATTCAGAGTGCCATGTTGATCTGTCACGTAGTGAGTGGAATGACAAATAGTATCAATTCCGAAACAAAGTATTGATAAAACATTACAACAACAAACACCACAAGATATCACATGAATTCAGTCTAAACTGGATAACATACATAAACCCTACACACAGGCCAAAACATATTTTCCCAAATATTTATGGTGACTGACACATCTTACGAAAAAGCCTCTCTCCTTACAACTAAGAGGAGAGAAGAAGTCCAAAGACCACGTGCTCAGGAAAATTTCTTAATGCTGGAATAAGGATTGGTTAGAAAATAATAAGATAGTATCATATCGAGCACGATGGTTGCAAAAGAATCATGAAAGCTCCCTGTGGATTTCATCAAATGGAACTTCGAGGTTTAAGGGGAAGTTAGTCCAGAGTGGCTGATTAATACTCTTTCAATCAGATGGCTTATTAAAAAACCAGAATTAAGCAATACAGTTGGTATAACACAATCATCTAAAGTAAAAGTGACAGTTACAGAGCAGGTACCTGAGAAAGACAAATGCTATATCATTAATGTAGTATTGTCTGTGCACTTGGTACAGGACCTATTTTATAAATGAAGAAATGGAGATTCACACATATTCAAGAACACAGAGCTATTAATTGCTAAACCAGCCCCAGTTCTTTTGACAGTAAGTCCATCTTTATTCCCACCTGACTACTTACACTCATTGAGTTCCATGAATTCAAAAACTTTCAAAAAATATTTTGGAGGCCACCATAGTGTTACTAAAGTTTTATTTTGCCAAGCACATTAAAACAAAAACAAAAAGCCTATGTAACAGTAATCATCAGTTCACAAAAGAAAGGACATTTTATTCTTTAAACTGAAAAAAAATTGTCATTGAAAAAAGTTCACTATTTCTTTTTATTTTTTTGTTTTCATTTCACCACACATTGGTGAGAAATTTACATCAAAGTGGGCTAGACCTCTGCTTAGAAACCCTGCTTTTTGCCATAGCTGTCTTCAGGTATCAGCCCAGGATATGTACTAGAATTTTATTATAGTTGAATCACCTGGAAGTAAATTTTTGAACACTCTCCAAAAGATGCAGCATATATCTCTCATCCTAAGGCATATTTAGCATTTTACTTTTTTCAAATTGGAATGGAACTAAAATTTTCAATATAAATATTTAATATCGTTATTTCTTTTTCTCTACAAAAGCTGTATTTAATTCAGCAATGCATCTTATAATCATTGATAGCATAGTCTTGCATCAAATGCTGTATGTTCTGAATGAACTGATATACGTTCAGACAAAAAATGTAAAATATATTAGATAATTCCCAATCCCAAATATCTAGTGACAGGAAAAGTACAGGCACTCAAGTGAAATGAAGAGACAGATTTCTGTGCTCTCAAGATACCTTTGCAAGATTCTAATTTCATAACCAACATTCTCTAAGAAATTGAATGGTAACAAAAAGTAGTTGGAGTTGAGGTTTTATTTAGTTATTTTTGCCTATAAATAACTCTTTTATCTAGGGTATTGGGAAATGATGTGCTCTAGTTAATCAAATATTCTGGTTAACAAATTATTACTCTACTTAAGACCATGCATATATCACCGATTATGAAAAATTAAACAACAATAAAATATACTTAGCACAGAAATTATTCTGAAGTAAAGTATTATCTTTTTTTTGATGACTCAAGATGTACTTTAAAGCCTCACATTCACCATTGTGAAAAATCAGGTGCTGTGGTATAGAGAAGAGCCAGGTAATAGAACTCTTAGTTTAACTGGACATCAAATAAACTGTATTTGTTCACATTTCATGCTCTTTAATAAATTAATCCAAAGTAACATTGTAATTATTTAAAAAAAAATCTCAAAAATGGATTTTCTTCCAATGTTGCTTTCTTCTCTATATGCTTTACAGACACATAATGATATACTTTTATCCTATTTTTTTCACTAAATATTGCATCATAAGTATTTTCCATGTTTAGTGACAAAATCTTGATAATAGTGAATTTTAAATGATTGAATAAAACTTTCAGCCTGATCTTACCAAAATTTTGTTAAACTTTTCTCAATTTTTAGCCATTTTAGTTGTGCTGAGATAAACATCTTACTTTGTTATATATTTCTTAAAAGCATTTATCGCTACCTGAAATTATTTGTTTGCCTAATAAATTATTTTTGTCTTTCTTATTAGAATAGAGTTTCTGTGAGAGCAGGGATTAAGTGTGTCTTATTCATCACTGTATCCCCAAGCACAACACCAAGACACACCATATGAGTTCATAAACATTTGGTGGATATATGGATGAATGAGTTATCATGCATATTTTCATTTGCTTAGGAATAGTTCCCCAAAATATGACTTTGGGTCTTGCTGGGTTTTGCCTCTAGTTGCATGAGTACACTCAAGTTACAAAGTCTACATAAGAAGGTTGACAGTCTGAGTGGTTCTTATAAAAATGCTTGGAAAACTCAAAGTTGGTAATGAAAGCAGCCTGAGAAAGAGACAGAATGAGCATAAGAATGATCAAACAGGATTCAGATATTCAAAGAAAACTTAAGAGGCTGGGGAAGCAATAGTGGAATGAAGAGGATCATAGAAGGGGAATTATCAGTGAAAATAGGCTATTTAAAGTGTAATTTCTGTTTAGAATTTAAAAGTCTAAGAGAGGAAAAAAAAGGGGAGCTAAAAGCAAGAATTGAAAATTTTCAGTAAATTAACTTCAATGAACCCCCAAAACCAAGCTAATTATCAGAATCCCCTAGAAACTATTAAATAAAATTTAACAGTTTTAATAAAAATTTCCCAGCATCAGTCCCAGAAATTCTAGTTCAGTGTCTCTGAGTGTTGACCTAGTAATTTGTATTTTGAAAATTTCCCCTGGATATAAACTAAATTTGGTATCATTTATTATAGAACACAAAGGATGTAAAATAAAAAGAAAAATTAATGCTAATATGTTATGGCTTAGTCATATTACACTCAGATTCTGTATATTTTTATAAATGTTAGAGAATTCTTTAAAATATTATATATACCTCTATATCTAATTGTCTGAAATACTTCTAGATCTTTTGTTCAAACTATATTATATCTCGACTCTTAGTGACCAAATAAAGGGACACTGCCATAGAACAATTTCAGTTAGACTCTTCTTCAGAATGTGTTTTTCTGAGCTCTAAGTTGAACACAATCAAGTGTATTTTATTCAATTGACAGAAGAGCTATGATGTTATCATAGTCCATCATCAAATTTTTATAGATTTCTTTGTATTAATAACTTCTATTAAAGTCAATGGGAATCATACCAATGATGCCTTGGAAAAATCTGAAAACATTAATACAAAGTGCCTGTTAGTTGAACTGCCCCAGTATTTGGTCATTTTTATTTGATTGTGTCTTAAAATTCAAATCATCCAAATTACTTTCCATAAAATATGACTTGTTGCCCAGTTCAAAATTTTTTGTTAATCACAAGCTGTTTGTATTTATCTTCTCTAAAATATCTAACTGATGGGAATGTAATGGTCTAGCACTGAAATCTCTTAGAAAGGCTGCTCTCACAAGATTTGCAGTCCTGCTTTGTAAATCTATATATTTGCCTTTGTCCTGAGTATACAAACCCCCAACCTCTTAAAACCTATAATTTTTGAAAATGGGAATCTAGCTTACATAGGAACTGGGTTTTTTGGGGGTATTTTTTTTTGCAGTACACGGGTCTCTCACTGTTGTGGCCTCTCCCGTTGTGGAGCACAGGCTCTGGATACGCAGGCTCAGCAGCCATGGCTCACGGGCCCAGCCACTCCATGGCATGTGGGATCTTCCCAGGGCATGAACCCGTGTCCCCTGCATCAGCAGACGGACTCTCAACCACTGCGCCACCAGGGAAGCCCAGAAACTGTTTTGAAATGATGCTAGAGTATATGCTGAAAGTTTAGCTACACTTTAGGAAATACATAAGCTCCATGATTTAAACTATCCTTAGTCATTATTCTCAGAAAGATGTTAGCTGTCTATTTCATGAAGACTTTAGGTAACTTTCATTAGATGAGTAAAAAGCATATTTAGTACTACAGAGAACAAAAAATATAAGAATTTGTAAAGAGATTTTCTTTCAACGCCAGAAAATTGTCTTTTCATCTTTTCATTTCTTATTAGCAGAATAACCATAAACAGGGGACTTTATACCTGTGAGTCTCACTTGCCTCATATGTAAAATAGGTGTAATTTCATCTGCCCTACCTAGGCCATGCCAATATAATGAAGATCAAATGAACCAATATGAGTGGAATCATAATAAAAATGTAAAGGGTTATACAAATTTAGGAAATTGTTATTGTTATGTTCTATGAAAGCAATATAAATGTTTGGAGTTTTATTGGATTTTTCAATATATTTTCAAAGAAGATTTGATAGTGGAGAGTTTCCGTAAGAGATTCTGAAATAAATTGACTGGTAATGACAGAGTTTCCATTAAACATGTGTAGTTCATTAAGTTATTCCACATGGCACCCAAATCATTAGTATCTTAAATGTAGCAAGGAAGATTGTGAACCAGTGATGACAGACATAAATCTACTACAAAAGACAGGGTTACTTTCCATGGAGTAAGTGTTCAGCTAATTCTTGCTATGACTACAGAACACTTCTATTTATTTGCTTTTTTACCAAGATTCCCCATTCATTTCTGAAATCTTAAAGAGTTTCCTTACAATCATAGTTTCTTTTTTTTTTTTTTTAAGAAACACATGGTGCAAACTGACTGTTAAACATCCGCATCCAGTTCATTTAGCACAGAGCACTGAATCACTGTCTTGGCAATAATGAATTTGCTTTCCAGATTAAATCAAACTACTTATATTCTGGTTACTTGACTATGAAGTCATGTGGCACCACTTTTAATTTGTTTATGCCATATTACTCATTGGTTAAGGAAGATCTACACATACATTGTTCAATGGAGAAGGTCACTACCACTATACACATTAACACAATGATGATTCAAAAATGTCGCTACTGATGGTTTTATTCCCTCCTGTGAGCAAGGTCTGAGATACTTATACCAGCAATGCCTTTTAACTGCATAATTCAAATATCTCCATGTGCAAAATTGTAGCAATTTGTATGCTATAAACTTAAGTTAAACTTTGTCAATGCTGTTTTCAATTTATCTTAAAAAAAAAAAGAGAGAGGGGTGGAGTCAAGACGGCATACTAGGAGGACACGGAATTCATGTCTCCTCACAACTAGGGCACCTACCAGGCACCGGTGGGGGACCACAAACACCTAAGAGAATGGGAGGAACCACCAGTAACCGGTTGTTTCAATTATAGTTTTATTTGTCCTAATATATTTTTTATCTTTCTAATTTTATTTTTTTCTTTGCTATTGTACTGTATATTGTACTTTGATATTCTTTCTTTCTTTCTTTCTTTCTTTCTCTTTTTTTTTTTTAATGGTGCCACAAAGCTTGAAGGCTCTTGATTCCCAGGTGGGAGGTTGGGCCTGAGTTCCTGTGGTAGGAGCTCCAAGTCTAAACTGCTGGACTAACAGAGACCCTCAGACCCCAGGGAATATCAACTGGAGTGACACCTCCCAGAGGTCCTCATCTCAGCACCAAGACCAAGCTCTATCCAACTACCTGCAAACCCCAGTGCTGGACATCTCAGGCCAAACAACCAGTAAGACAGGAATACGTCACAACCAACAAAAAAACAAAAAATGAAACAACAAAAAATTTGTTACAGACGAAGGAGCAAGGTAAAAAGGTAAAAACCTACAAGACCAAATAAATGAAGATGAAATAGGCAACCTAGCTGAAAAAGAATTCAGAGAAATGATAGTAAAGATTATCCAAAGTCTCGGAAACAGAATGGAGAAAATACAAGAAACATTTAACAAGCATCTAGAAGAACTAAAGAGCAAACAAACAGTGATGAACAACACAATTACTGAAATTAAAAACACTCTAGAAGGAATCTAACAGAATAACTGAGGCATAAGAGCGGATAAGTGACCTGGAAGATAAAATAATGGAAATACCTGCTAGGGAGCAGAATAAAGATAAAAGAATGAAAAGAATTGAGGACAGTCTCAGAGACATCTGGGACAACATTAAAGGCACCAACATTCGAATTATAGGGGTCCCAGGAGAAGAAGAGAAAAAGAAAGGGTCTGAGAAAATATTTGAAGAGATTATAGTCAAAAACTTCCCTAACATGGGAAAGGAAATAGTCAATCAAGTCCAGGAAGCACAGACAGTACCATACAGGATAAACCCAAAGAGAAACACGCTGAGGCACATATTAATCAAACTATCAATAATTAAATACAAAGAAAAAATATTGAAAGCAGCAAGAGAAAAATAACATACAACGTAACCCCCATAAGGTTAACAGCTGATCTTTCAGCAGAAACCCTGCAAGCCAGAAGGGAGTGGCAGGACATATTTAAAGTGATTAAAGGGAAAAAACTATAACCAAGATTTCTGTACCCAGCAAGGATCTCATTCACATTTGACAGAGAAATGAAAACCATGACAGATAAGCAAAGTTAAGAGAATTCAGCACCACAAAACCAGCTTTACAACAAATGCTAAAGGAACTTCTCTAGGCAGGAAACACAAGGCAAGAAAAAGACCTACAATAACAAACCCAAAACACTTAAGAAAATGGTCATAGGAACATACATATCGATAATTACCTTAAATGTAAATGGATTAAATGCTCCAACCAAAAGACATAGACTGGCTGAATGGATACAAAAACAAGACCCATATATATACTGTCTACAGGAGACCCACTTAAGACCTAGGGGCACATACAGACTGAAAGTGAGGGAATGGAAAAAGATATTCCAAGCAACTGGAAATCAAAAGAAAGCTGGGGTAGCAATTTTCATATCAGACAAAATAGACTTTAAAATAAAGACTATTACAAGAGACAAAGAAGGACACTACATAATGGTAAAGGGATCAATCCAAGAAGAAGATATAGCAATTGTAAATACTTATGCACCCAACATAGGAGCACCTCAATACATAAGGAAAATGCTAACAACCATAAAAGGGGAAATCAACAGTAACACAATCATTGTAGGGGACTTTAACACCCCACTTTTACCAATGGACAGATCATCCAAAATGAAAATAAATAAAGAAACACAAGCTTTAAATGATACATTAAACAAGATGGACTTAATTGGTATTTATAGGTGATTCCATCCAAAAACAACAGAATACACCTTCTTCTTAAGTGCTCATGGGACATTCTCCAGGATAGACCATATCTTGGGTCACAAATCAAGCCTTGGATAATTTAAGAAAATTGAAATCATATCAAGTGTCTTTTCCGATCCCAACATTATGAGACTAGATATCAATTACAGGAAATAAACAGTAAAAAATACAAACACATGGAGGGTAAATAATATGATACTAAATAACCAAGAGATTACTGAAGAAATCAGAGAGGAAATCAAAAAATACCTAGAAACAAATGACAATGAAAACACGAAGACCCAAAACCTATGGGATTCCGCAAAAGCAGTTCTAAGAAGGAAGTTTATAGCAATACAATCCTACCTCAAGAAACAAGAAAGATCTCAAATAAACAACCTAACCTTACACCTAAAGCAATTAGAGAAATAAGAGCAAAAACCCCACAAAGTTAGCAGAAGGAAAGAAATCATAAAGATCAGATCAGAAATGAATGAAAAAGAAATGAAGGAAACAATAAGTAAGACTAATAAAACTAAAAGCTGCTTCTTTGAGAGATAAACAAAACTGATAAACCACTAGCCAGATGCATCAAGAAAAAAAGGGAGAAGACTCAAATCAGTAGAATTAGAAATGAAAAAGGAGAAGTAACAACTGACACTGCAGAAATACAAAGGATCACGAGAGATTATTACAAGCAACTATATGCCAATAAAATGGTCAGCCTGGAGGAAATGAACAAATTCTTAGAAAAGCACAACCTGCTGAGTCTGAACCAGGAAGAAATGGAAAATATAAACAGACTGATCACAAGCACTGAAATTGAGACTGTGATTTAAAATCTTCCAACAAACAAAGGCCCAGGACCAGGTGGCTTCACAGCCAAATTCTACAAACATACAGAGGAGGGCTAACACCTATCCTGGAACTCTTCCAAAATATAGCACAGAGAGGAACACTCCCAAACTCATTCTACGAGGTCACCATCACCCTGATACCAAAACCAGACAAAGATGTCACAAAAAAAGAAAACTACAGGCCAATATCTCCGATGGACATAGATGCAAAAATCCTCAATAAAATACTAGCAAACAGCATCTAACAGCACATTAAAAGGATCATACACCATGATCAAGTGGGGTTTATCCCAGGGATGCAAGGATTCTTCAATATACACAAATCAATCAATGTGATACACCATATTAACAAATTGAAGGATAAAAACCATATGATCATCTCAACAGATGCAAAAAAAGCTTTTGACAAAATTCAACACCATTTATGATAAAAACTGTTCAGAAGGTAGGCATAGAGAGAACCTACCTCAACATAATAAAGGCCATATATGACAAACCCACAGCCAACATTGTTCTCAATGGTGAAAAACTGAAACTATTTCTTCTAATATCAAGAACAAGAAAAGATTGCCCACTTTCACCACTATTATTCAATATAGTTTTGGACGTTTTAGCCACAGCAATCATAGAATAAAAAGAAATGAAAAGAATACAAATCAGAAAAGAAGAAGTAAAACTGTCACTGTTTGCAGATGACATGATACTATACATAGAGAACCCTAAAAATGCTACTAGAAAACTCCTAGAGCTAATCAATGAATTTGGTAGAGTAGCAGGATACAAAATTAATGCACAAAAATCTCTTGCATTCCTATACATGAGTGATGAAAAATCTGAAAGAGAAATTAAGGAAACACTCCCATTTACCATTGCAACAAAAAGAATAAAATACCTAGGAATAAACCTACCTAAGGAGACAAAAGACCTGTATGCCAAAAACTGTAAGACACTGATGAAAGAAATTAAAAATGATACAAACAGGTGGAGAGATGTACCATGCTCTTGGATTGGAAGAATCAACATTGTGAAAAAGACCCAAAGCAATCCACAGCGCAATCCCTATCAAACTAGCAATGACGTTTTTCACAGAACTAGAACAAAATATTTCACAATTTGTATGGAAACACAAAAGATCCTGAATAGCCAAAGCAAACCTGAGAAGGAAAAACAAAGCTGGAGGAATCAGGTCCCTGACTTCAGACTATACTACAAAGCTACAGTCATCAAGACAGTATAGTACACGCACAAAAACAGAAATATAGATCAATGGAACAGGATAGAAAGCCCAGAGATAAACCCACGCACATTTGGTCACCTTATCTTTTATAAAGGAGGCAAGAATATACAATGGAGCAAAGACACCCTCTTCAATAAGTGGTGCTGGGAAATCTGGACAGCTACATGTGAAAGAATGAAATTAGAACATTTCCTAACACCATACACAAAAATAAACTCCAAATGGATTAAAGACCTAAGTGTAAGGCCAGACACTATAAAACTCTTAGAGGAAAACATAGGCAGAATACTCTTTTATGTAAATCACAGCAAGATCCATTATGACCCACCTCCTAGAGAAATGGAAATAAAACAAACAAACAAACAAAAACTAATGGGACGTAATGAAACTTAAAAACTTTTGCACAGCAGAGGAAACCATAAAAAAGACAAAAAGACAACCCTGAGTATGAGAGAAAATATTTACAAACTAAGCAACTGGCAAAGGATTCATCTCCAAAATATACAAGCAGCCCATGCAGCTCAATATCAATAAAACAGCCAACCCAATCCAAAAATGGGCAGATGACCTAAATAGACATTTCTCCAAAGACATACAGATTGCCAGCAAACACATGAAAAGATGCTCAACATCACTAATCATTAGAGAAATGCAAATAAAAACTACAATGAGGTATCATCTCACACCAGTCAGAATGGCCATCATCAAAAAATCTACAAACAATAAATGCTGGAGAGGGTGTGGAGAAAAGGGAACCCTCTTGCACTGCTGGTGGGAATGTAAATTGGTACAGCCCCTATGGAGAACAGTATGGAGGTTCCTTAAAAAACTACAAATACAACTACCATATGACCCAGCAATCCCACTACTGGACATATACCCTGAGAAAACTATAATTGAAAAAGAGTCATGTACCACAATGTTCATTGCAGGTCTATTTACAATAGCCAGGACATGGAAGCAACCTAAGTGTCCACCGAGAGATGAATGGATAAAGAAGATGTGGCACATACATACAATGTAATATTACTCAGCCATAAAAAGAAATGAAATTGAGTTATTTGTAGTGAGGTGGATGGACCTAGAGTGTGTCATACAGAGTGAAGTATGTCAGAAAGAGAAAAACAAATACCGTATGCTAACACATATATGGAATCAAAAAAAAAAAAAAAGTTTCTGATGAACCTAGGGTCAGGACAGGAATAAAGACACAGACATAGAGAATGGACTTAAGGACAAGGGGAGTGGGAAATGTAAGCTGGGATGAAGTGAGAGAGTAGCACTGACATATATACACTACCAAATGTAAAATAGATAGCTAGTGGGAAGCAGCTGCATAGCACAAGGAGATCAGCTCGGTGCTTTGTGTAAACCTAGAAGGGTGGGATAGGAAGGGTGGGAGGGAGACACAGGAGGGAGCAGATATGGGGATATATGTATATGTATAGCTGACTCACTTTGTTATACAGCAGAAACTAACACAACACTGTAAAGCAATTATACTCCAATAAAGATGTTTAAAAAAACAAAAGAGAAAGAGGAGAAAAGTGAAGTTATCATAGCTAATATATATGACATGGACATCTGCTAATAATAAGCTAGTCAAAATTAGTTTAAGTCTATCAGAAACAAGGTGAATATAAATGGCCCAAGACAAGGTATCCAGGCTGGTGGAGAGACTGCTGTAAGGATATCACTGAGATTCTTCATTTTTTTACTATCTGCCAGCCCTGGTCCTCTCCTCTCTTAAGTCCTGGTTTCAGACTGTCACAATACCCTCTCAAATGCCTCTCCACTTCTTAGGCTGGCTACTTAGACCCAGCCAAGAGCTGTCACATGCATTTTTTTTTTCAATGCTCTTCTCTCATTTACTTTCCTTGTCAATTTGACTATTGCCCCTTTCTAACCTAATCCTATAACCTTCCTGAACTTTACCACCAATCCATCATTTTTAGCAAAGAGGTAAGGCTGCCCTACTAGAAAGTGACAGATTCTCATAATTTGAGCATACAGCTTTAGCCAATCAAATCTACTTGTGAACTTCCTCTCTTCCTAACATTTCTTCTACTCTCCCATGACTTCTAAAGTCTACTTGAAAGGAAAATAGAAGACTTTCAAATTAGCCCCATGAAGTTTCACCCTGGCAACACCACTTATTAAGTGTTGTGACCTTGGATAAGTTACTTTCCTATTCTGAATCTTGAATCATCTGTAAAATAAAGATAAATAATATCCACTTCATGCGATAGTGGTGTGGACTAAAAGTGATCATGCGTGTAAAAAAATTAGCATAGTACATGACACATAATATATACTCTTTAAGTTGTTGTTTCTGAATTTGAAATTAACATTCCTCTTTTAATGAAATTGTTCCAGTTCTCTCCAATTAAGTATTCTGGAACATTCTTTGTAATTTATCACACAATTTTCATTTCAAAAACTACTTCATATGTCATCAGTCAACTTCTGATGAAACCTAGTTACTTAAAACAATGATCAATAATTATTTCTCTTTATTGACTATAACTTCGTGGACTGGCCAGGCTGGTCTTCTGGTCTAACCTCAATAGCATAGGATGGTCTCACCAACATGTTTGGGACCTCAGCTGGAATTGTTGGATAGCTGCGTTAGAACAGCTCGGGGTCTTTCACTCCCCATGGCCTTATCTCCCGGTAGGCCAGCTCAAGTTTCTTCACTTGGTAGTAGAAAGATTCCTGTAATCAAAAGAAAAAAGCCCCAGTGCTTAAGTCATCTTAGTGTCACATCTTTAGACACAGAGAAAGCACTCAAAAAAATACAAGCTTTGAAGCCTGAGAATGCTGGGTTAAAATTCAGTTTCTACTACTTGTTCACTGAATGATCTTGAGAAACATTATTCATCCTCTATATAAATCAGTTTTCCTTTTCTACAATGTATGTTAGTAGTACAGGGGTAGTGACAGAGTTAAATAAGATAACATGTATAATTTGATCAGTTCAGCATTTGACAACTGGTAGAATACACGTTAGTTGCCTTCTACCATCACCTGTTTTTCAGCTTTTTTTGCTACTACCACCAACACAATCACTACTCCTCCATTATGCGACATAAAAAGCCCAAGATATCACAAAGTTCCTTACCTGTGAATTAAATATTGCTTTAGTTATTATATCATTAGATTAAAATGTGTATCTAGAACCGTGAAATCCACATTTTCATACTTAGAACAGGAAATAATATCTATCAGAACTACTTCCAATTATAAGCTGCTCTAAAGCCAGGGTCCACAGGTAAAAATTAAAGGATTCAGGGCACAATGAAATGAGTCTAATTTCTCTAGTGCCTTAAAATAAATAGATTTCAAAAGAAATAAGTAAACCATAAAGACTACAACCAAAAATTTGAGAAATGTTTTCTTTATTAGAGTTCTTTAAAGATACATTAAAATCCTTATTTTAGAACATGCCAAGATGTGTTTGAAAAATACAGAAAACTGTTTACAATAGCATAAGATTATTAGGGTATTTTCTATTGACCTAGTACTTCAAGGCTATATAAATGAATAGCAAAGAAAATAAGTGTACAAATGAGTAAGACTAATATTAAAAATATTTAGATACTAGAAATGAAAAAGATAGTCTAATTCTTTACAATTTCTTTAAAGTATATACCCTTGTTGGGGCCATTATATATCAGTAATGATGCAAAAGTCCATGTGTTAAACTACTGTATGTCTAAAAATAAGATTGATCTCTTCAAGAGAACACATGTTTTAGCTTCTACTGGGAAGAAAAACCTGCCTTTTCACTTCATAAACTAAAGATGTCTTTCTTATCTTCCCATCCCCCTTCCCCTGCTCCACTTATCCTCAGAGGAGGAAAAGCTTATTTGGTTGACACATTTAGGACACTGATCCACTGGATATACTACTGGGCAGAAACCCACAGGTTCCCTCAATGCCACGTCATCTTGTCCTCTTTTCCTTCTCACGTGAAGACTTGGACTTTTGGGAGTTCTCATTGATGTAGACTTAAAAGCTAAGTGAGAAGTTGTTTGGTCTATGAACCTGAGGCAGATACTGTGACACAGCTGACCAGAGAGCTCAGCTTTAGAGCACCAGACTGCTGGTGAGCTACACATACAGGAGCCCATGCTATCTCATTTGTCATTGTTTCTGGTGTGCATAACTTCTTCAAGAACTTCATTTTTTAAAATATCTTTATTGGAGTATAATTGCTTTACAATGTTGTGTTAGTTTTTGCTGTACAACAAAGTGAATCAGCTATAGGTATATGTATATCCCCATATCCCCTTCCTCTTGAGCCTCCCTCCCACCCTCCCTATCCCACCCCTCTAGGTTGTCACAAAGCATCGAGCTGATCTCCCTGTGCTATGCAGCAGCTTCCCACTAGCCATCCATTTTACATTTGGTAGTGTATATATGTCAGTGCTACTCTCTCACTTCGTCCCAGCTTCCCCTTCCCCCTCCATGTCCTCAAGTCTGTTCTCTGTTTCTTTATTCCTGCCCTGCCACTAGATTCATCAGTACCATTTTTTTAGATTCCATATATGTGCATTAGCATACAATATTTGTTTTTCTCTTTCTGACTTAATTCACTCCAAATGACAGACTCTAGGTCCATCCACCTCATTACAAATAACTCAATTTCATTTCTTTTTATGGCTGAGTAATATTCCATTCTGTATATGTGCCATGTCGTCTTTATCCATTCATCTATCAGTGGACACTTAGGTTGCTTCCATGTCCTGGCTATTGTAAATAGACCTGCAATGAATATTGTGATACATGACTCTTTCTGAATTATGGTTTTCTCAGGGTATATGTCCAGTAGTGGGATTGCTGGGTTGTATAGTAGTTCTATTTGTAGTTTTTTAAGGAACCTCCAACTGTTCTCCATAGTGGCTGTATCAATTTACATTCCCACCAACAGTGCAAGAGGGTTCCCTTTTCTTCTCACCCTCTCCAGCATATAATGTTTGTAGATTGTTTTGATGATGGCCATTCTGACTGGTGTGAGGTGATACCTCATTGTAGTTTTGATTTGCATTTCTCTAATGATTAGTGATGTTAATCATCCTTCCATGTGTTTGTTGCCTATCTGTATGTCTTCTTTGGAGAAATGTCTATTTAGGTGTTCTGCCCATTTTTGGATTGGGTTGTTTGTCATTTTTGATATGAGCTCCATGAGCTGCTTGTTAATTTTGGAGATTAATCCTTTGTCAGTTGTGTAGACTGCAAATATTTTCTCCCATTCTGAGGGTTGTCTTTTCATCTTGTTTATGGTTTCCTTTGCTGTGCAAAAGCTTTTAAGTTTCATTAGGTCCCATTTGTTTATTTTTAATTTTATTTCCATTACTCTAGGTGGTAGGCCAAAAAATATCTTGCTGTGATTTATGTTAAAGAGTGTCCTGCCTCTGTTTTCCTCTCAGAGTTTTATAGTGTCTGGCCTTACAGTTAGGTCTTTAATCCATTTTGAGTTTATTTTTGTGTATGGTGTTAGGAAGTGTTCTAATTTCATGCCACCGGAAAACTACTAGAGCTAATCAATGAATTTGGTAAAGTAGCAGGGTACAAAATTAATGCACAGAAATCTCTTGCCTTCATATACACTAACAATGAAAAATCAGAAAGAGAAATTAAGGAAACACTCCCACTTACCATTGCAACAAAAAGAATGAAACACCTAGGAATAAACCTACCTAAGGAGGCAAAAGACCTGTATGCAGAAAACTAACAGACACTGATGAAAGAAATCAAAGACAATACAAAGATACACCATGTTCTTGGATTGGAAGAATCAACATTGTGAAAATGACTATACCACCCAAAGCAATCTACAGACTCAATGCAATCCCTATCAAATTACCAATGCATTTTTCACAGGAATAGAAAAAGCAATTTTACAATTTGTATGGGAACACAAAAGACCCCAAATAGCCAAAGCAATTTGAGAAAGAAAACGGAGCTGGAGGAATCAAGCTCCCTGACTTCAGACTATACTACAAATCTACAGTAATCAAGACAGTATGGTACTGGCACAAAAACAGAAATATAGATCCATGGAACAGGATAGAAAGCCCAGAGATAAACCCACACTCATATGGTCACCTTATCTTTGACAAACGAGGCAAGAATATGCAATGGAGAAAAGACAGTCTCCTCAATAAGTGGAGCTGGGTAAACTAGTCAGCTACATGTAAAAAAAAGAACTTCATTTAAAAAAATATTATTTACAAGGCCTTACTTGGGCATACACTATTCTCTGACTATAACAGAGAGTGCCAGACCAATCCCGCTGGTATTCATCCATATGTATTATAGCAAGATTTTAACACTTTTTAATTAAATATAGTGACATGACATAGTATCAGAATATCCTATTTCTTCTGGAACTCTACCCCATACCAAAGGAAAAGTAACATCATGTACATGAGGATCAAAAGAACATACAGAGATAATAATACCTGTCCTACTGAAACACTGATATGAAAATAAAAGGTATCTATGCCAGAATTTTACATTGCTATCCTGGAAATCTAGAAAAAAGTTAAAATCCTAGATTTTCATAAAATTCTATCAGTGTAACTTGTCTATCCAGAAGACAAATGCAGAACAAAACAAACATACATGGAGCACTTGACTATGAACCAGGTGCTGCTCTAAGACTTACTTGCATTGTGCCCTTTACTCCTCACAAGTCCATGAAGCTTAGAAGAGGTTTTGTGATTAACTCAAGGTTGAAAACATAGAAGGTGATGAAACCAGGATTCAGATTAGGTAGTGGTCTAATTCTAGAGTTTGTAGTCTTAACTTCTTCCCAGTGCTGCTGTGAGGATCATATCTTCCAGTGGACAATACTTATTCAATTACTGAATATGCAAGGACCTACCATGTGCAAAGCAATCCAATAGATGATGCATAAAATACTATGATTCATTAGTTATGGTGCCTGTCCTCAAGGAGTTGACAAACTTGTAATACACTAAAGCATCACAAATATCTCACATCCAAAGTGTATATAAACATATGGGTGTAATGTGAGTAATGATGAAGTAAGTTGTTCAAAGTACACAAGGGGGGAAAAGGCTATTGCCTGCAAGGAAGACCTTGGGTAAATTCTCTTCAAGGATTTTCTTCACTGTGATAAAGAAAATCTTAGATCACAAGTTAGATTTTAGTACTATACAAAAGTAAATATCATGACTTTCTCTGTTCCACAGCTGTAGAAGAATTGTCAGGAACATGCTTTATCCTGATTGAAGTTTAAAAAAAAATAGCTAGTCACTTCAAATTTAGATGTTTCTACATATGATGACCACATGTGTTTTGAAGTATTTATTAATCAAATGTAAATACGTGAATAAGATCAAACTCTTCATTAGCTACTTGGCTTTGATGAATTGTCATCACTTACTTCTGTTCTCTATAAATAGATAATGCACAATGACTTCAATTCACTGCAGAGTTATTCCATATCTACTGGGTACAAGGCATGGTAGTATGTCTGCTGGCATAGCAGTAGTGTACATAAAGGTGAAATAGATCAGTGATTGCCTCAGGGGAGATTATACACTAGTCTAGAAGGCTGGCGAGTAAATGGAGTCATATTAAACATAACCAAAAAGAAAGCTGAAAATAACTTCAAATGATTGGAACACCATCTGCCTGTGTTCCTTTAATCTGGGCTGCAACCTTCAGTAATTGGTATTCATGGGGTCATTCTCAGAGCTCTTTGTCTTCCACAAAGAAAAACATGATATGAACTTTAATAAGCATGACTCTGGTTATCTCTGAAAAATAAGGATGCTATATCATACGTGACTATTCTAATTTTCAAAATTTTCTTGGGCTATATGAAGTCTATTATTATTTTTAGTGCAATAGGTTTCTAAGAGTTTGTTTTTGTCTTTGCTCTGCCTCGGGGGTCACAGTCAGCACTATGATCCCCTCATTACTTCTTTCTGCTTCTCAATCATCTCTTCCCATTTGTTGTTGAAATTTCTTTTTGGTAAATAATTTTTATTGTAGTATAGTTGATTTACAATGTTGAAAACTTCTTAACCTTTAAATTTCCAAATGATGGCTTTCCTTCCCAAATTTGGTCTATTGGAATGCTCCAGAGAACTGCATCAAAATAATAATAACAATAAGCTCTATTAAAATAACATTACTTGAAGCCTACACAACCCACTGAACCAACCTTAGCCACTGGGGGCAGACACCAAAAACAACAGGAACTACAAACCTGCAGCATGTGGAAAGGAGACACCAAACACAGTAAGTGAAGCAAAATGAGAAGACAGAGAAACACACAGCAGATGAAGGAGCAAGGTAAAAACCCACTAGACGAAACAAATGAAGAGGAAATAGGCAGTCTACCTGGAAAAGAATTCAGAATAATGATAGTAAAGATGATCCAAAATCTTGGAAATAGAATGGAGAAATACAAGAAACGTTTAACAAGGACCTAGAAGAACTAAAGAGCAAACAAACGATGAACAACACAAAAAATGAAGTTAAAAATTCTCTAGAAGGAATCAATAGAGAATAACTGAGGCAGAAGAACGGATAAGTGACCTGGAAGATAAAATAGTGGAAATAACTACTGCAGAGCAGAGTAAAGAAAAAAGAATGAAAAGAATTGATGATAGTCTCAGAGACCTCTGGGATAACATTAAACACACCAACATTTGAATTATAGGGGTCCCAGAAGAAGAAGAAAAAAAGAAAGGGACTGAGAAAATATTTGAAGAGATTGTAGTTGAAAACTTCCCTAATATGGGAAAGGAAACAGTCAATCAAGTCCAGGAAGTGCAGAGAGTCCTATACAGGATAAATCCAAGGATAAACATGCCAAGACACATATTAATTAAAGTATCAAAAATAAAATACAAAGAAAAAATATTAAAAGCAGAAAGGGAAAAACAACAAATAACATACCTGGGAATCCCCATAAAGTTACCAGCTGATCTTTCAGCAGAAACTCTGCAAGCCAGAACGGAGTGGCAAGACATATTTAAAGTGATGAAAGGGAAAAACCTACAACTAAGACTACTCTACCCAGCAAGGATCTCATTCAGATTCAATAGAGAAATTAAAACCTTTACAGGCAATCAAGAGCTGAGAGAGTTCAGCACAACCAAACCAGCTTTACAACAAATGCTAAAGGAACTTCTCTAGGGAGGAAACACAAGACAAGGAAAAGACCTACAGTAACAAACCCAAAACAATTAAGAAAATGGGAATAGGAACATACATATAGATAATTACCTTAAATGTAAATGGATTAAATGTTCCAACCAAAAGACAGACTGGCTAAATGGATACAAAAACAAGACCTGTATATATGGTGTCTACAACAGACCCACTTCAGACCTAGGGACACACACAGACTGAAAGTGAGGGAAAGGAAAAAGATATTCTATGCAAATGGAAATCAAGATAAAGCTGGAGTAGCAATTATCATATCAGATAAAATAGACTTTAAATTAAAGACTATTACAAGAGACAAAGAAGGACACTACATAATGATAAAGGGATCAATCCAAGAAGAAGATATAACAATTGTAAATATTTATGCACCCAACATAGGAGCACCTCAATACATAAGGAAAATGCTAACAGCCATAAAAGGGGAAAACAACAGGAACACAATCACAATAGGGGACTTTTAAGACCCCACTTTCACCAATGGACAGATCAACCAAAATGAAAATAAATAAGGAAGCACAAGCTTTAAATGACACATTAAACAAGATGGACTTAATTGATATTTATAGGACATTCCATCCCAAAACAACAGAATACACTTTCAAGTCCTCATGGAACATTCTCCAGGATAGATCATATCTTGGGTCACAAATCAAGCCTTGGTAAATTTAAGAAAATTGAAATCGTATCAAGTATCCTTTCCGACCACGATGCTATGAGACTACATATCAATTACAGGAAAAAAATCTTTAAAAAATACAAACACATGGATGCTAACAATACACTACTAAATAACCAAGAGATCACTGAAGAAATCAAAGAGGAAATCAAGAAATACCTAGAAACAAATGATAATGAAAACACGACAACCCAAAACCTATGGGATGAACCAAAAGCAGTTCTAAGAGGGAAGTTTATAGCTATACAATCCTACCTTAAGAAACAAGAAACATCTCAAACAACCTAACCTTACACCAAAAGCAATTAGAGAAAGAAGAACAAAAAAATCCTAAAGTTAGCAGAAGGAAAGAAATCATAAAGATCAGATCAGAAGTAAATGGAAAAGAAATGAAGGAAATGATAGCAAAGATCAATAAAACTAAAAGCTGGTTCTTTGAGAAGATAAACAAAATTGATAAACCATTAGCCAGACTCTTCAGGAAAAAGAGGGAGAAGACTCAAATCAATAGAATTCGCAATGAAAAAGGAGGAGTAACAACTGACACTGCAGAAATACAAAGGATCATGAGAGATTACTAGAAGAAACTATATGCCAATAAAATGGACAACCTGGAAGAAATGGACAAATTCTTAGAAAAGCACAACCTTCCAAGTCTGAACCAGAAAGAAATGGAAAATATATACAGACCAATCACAAGCACTGAAATTGAGACTGTGATTTAAAATCTTCCAACAAACAATAGCCCAGGACCAGATGGCCTCACAGCCGAATTCTATGAAACATTTAGAGAAGAGCTAACACCTATCCTTCTAAAACTCTTCCAAAATATAGCAGAGGGAGGAACACTCCCAAACTCATTCTACAAGGCCAACATCACCCTGATACCAAAACCAGACAAAGTTGTCACAAAAAAAAACACTACAGGCCTATATCTCTGATGAACATGGATGCAAAAATCCTCAACAAAATACTAGCAAACAGAATCCAACAGCACATTAAAAGGATCATATACCATGATCAAGTGGGGTTTATCCCAGGAATGCAAGGATCCTTTAATATACACAAATCAATCAATGTGATAAACCATATTAACAAACTGAAGGAGAAAAACCATATATAATGGAGAAAAGACAGCCTCTTCAGTAAGTGGTGTTGGTAAAACTGGACAGCTACATGTAAAAGAATGAAATTAGAATACTCCCTACCACCATACACAAAAATAAACTCAAAATGGATTAAAGACCTAAATGTAAGGCCAGAAACTATCAAACTCTTAGAGGAAAATATAAGCAGAGCACTCTATGACATAAATCACAGCAAGATCTTTATTGACCCACCTTCTAGAGAAATGGAAATAAAAACAAAAATAAACAAATGGGACCTAATGAAACAAAAAAGCTTTTGCACAGCAAGGGAAACCATAAACAACACGAAAAGACAACCCTCAGAATGGGAGAAAATATTTGCAAATGAAGCAACTGACAAAGGATTAATCTCCAAAATTTACAAGCAGCTCATGCAGCTCAATATCAAAAACACAAACAACCCAATCCAAAAATGGGCAGAAGACCTAGATAGACATTTCTCCAAGGGAGATATACAGATTGCCAACAAACACATGAAAGGATGCTCAGCATCACTAATCATTAGAGAAATGCAAATCAAAACTACAGTGAGGTATCACCTCACACCAGTCAGAACGGCGATCATGAAAAAATCTAGAAACAATAAATGCTGGAGAGGGTGTGGAGAAAAGGGAACCCTCTTGCACTGTTCGTGGGAATGTAAATTGATACAGCCACTATGGAGAACAGTATGGTGGTTCCTTAAAAAACTAAAAATAGAACTACCTTATGACCCAGCGATCCCACTATTGGGCATATACCCTGAGAAAACCATAATTCAAAAAGAGTCATGCACCACAATGTTCATTGCAGCTCTATTTACAATAGCCAGGACATGGAAGCAACCTAAGTGTCCACCGAGAGATGACTGGATAAAGAAGATGTGGCACATATATACAATGGAATATTACTCAGCTGTTAAAAGAAACGAAATTGAGTTATTTGTAGTGAGGTGGATGAACCTAGAGACTGTCATACAGAGTGAAGTAAGTTAGGAAGAGAAAAATAAATACCATATGCTACATTCCACAAACATATGGAATCTAAGGGAAAAAAATAGTTCTTAAGAACCTTGGGGCAGGACAGGAATAAAGACACAGCCGTAGAGAATGGACTTGAGGATGGACTTGAGGGGGAAAGGTAAGCTGGGATGAAGTGAGAGAGTTGCATGTACTTATATCTACTACCAAATGTAAAATAGCTAGTGGGAAGCAGCCGCTTTAGCACAGGGAGTTCAGCTTGGTGCTTTGTGACCACCTAGAAGGATGGGACAGGGATGGTGGGAGGGAGACGCAAGAGAGAGAAGATATGGGGATATATGTATATGTACAGCTGATTCACTTTGTTATAAAGCAGAAACACACCATTGTAAAGCAATTATACTCCAATGAAGATGTTTAAAAAATAATAAAATAACATTACTTAAATTATATGGTCTTTCAATGTTTCTAATTTCCCAGATTTGTTCAGAAATTGCTCTAAAAAAATCAGCTCAACAGGTGAAACTGTGGAAATTAATCTAACCTGGGAGTACTTAAGAAGACGTTTTCATAATTCTGGCAAGCCAGCATTAAAGAAAGCAAGTTGAGAATTGCAAAAGGCAGGACAAGTGATCACACATGACTATATGACTAGCACTTGTCATTCTGAAATGCCTCATCTTCATGCTTCTTTCAAAGGACTGTTGAAAGAAAAATAAATTTATCAGTGGAACTTAAGACATGCTGTTCTCTCCTTAGTATGGTGATAACTAGCTCAGAGCAATCAACAATCAATCAGTCAGTAATAGAAAAGGAAGAAATGATCCCTGGTAGTCTATGAAGGGAATGTCATCATACACAAGGGAAACTATAAGCAGATTTTGCAATTTAATGGACAAGCTACTCAAACTTTCCACCGAAACATATGTTAAGCCCTGCTATAACCTAGGAGACAAAAGGAACAATTTTCCCTGAGTGTCCTGTCTTGTTTCCACAGATCCTAAGATATTGTTTAGATTGGCAAATAGTCTGTAAACAAATGTTTCATCACTGTGAACAACCTATCATTATAATAACTGAAGAAAAATAATGCAAAATGAACTGATAAAACAAAATTATATATACAAAGTATGCATATTTAGGTTTTATTTTAGTGTAAATCATATGATTTACTTGAAATTTTTATAATATTTCTACAATTTATTTTCTTATCCTTAGCTTAAAAAACATGGTGAGGCTCTTGTTTACCTAACTGGTTGATTTGGAACAAACTGTTAGCTGACTTTTTTTTTTTGAAAGGGAGAAAAATTACTTACTTTAGTACCGAATTCTCTATTATCTAGTCAGCTGGGCTCTTGGGGAAGTTCTCTGGGCTATGTTTAAAGAAGCTCCCTACAGCTAGGAGTGAAGATCTTTTTTCTGTAGTTTGCAGAACTAATCTAGTCTGCAATAACCTCAGGCATTTCATAAGGGTAATTATTGACACCCAAACTTTTGTTTGTTTCTTCAGAGACAGAGGGGGTTTAGTTACTTTTCAATATCTTGTCTCTGACCAACATGTCTAATATTTCTGAGAAGTATACTTTGAATGTTTTGCAAATAAAAGACAAGAAATATGTAGCACAGACCTCAAGCTTGTCTTAGGTTCAACTTCACTTCCAGGGGTAGCTATGTCTTTTGACTCAGTTATCATAAAGTGGGAATGGAAAACAATTACAGAAATGTTTTTTGAAACAATGTTATTAATTAAGACATAAAAAGAAGAGTAGAAGCAATTTTTTGAACATTTCAGGAAAATTTGGCCCAGAGGAAGCTAGTCAATATGATTTTTAATAATCAGATTACCAATTGATGAAATCAGCTGGAACACAAACCTGCATTTTCCTTAGCCGCTGATGAAACTAAACTTTCTTTTAGTTAGATGTGTGCTCTGCAAGCTCTGTATATTTTATTTCAGGTATACGTATATCCACAAGTAACAAAAATGTAACTTAAAAAAGCAATGCTAGGGACTTCCCTGGTGGCACAGAGGTTAAGAATCCACCTGCCAACTCAGGGGACACGGCTTTGAGCCCTGGTCTGGGAAGATCCCACATGCCGCGGAGCAATTATGCCCGTGCGCCACAACTACTGAGCCTGAGCTCTAGAGCCGGCAAGCCACAACTGCTGAGCCTGCATACCACAACTACTGAAGCCGGCGTGCCTAGAGCCCATGCTCCACAACAAGAGAAGCCACCGCAATGAGAAGCCCGCACACCGCAAGGAAGAGTAGCCCCCACTTGCCGCAACTAGAGAAAGCCCACATGCAGCGACGAAGACCCAACTTAGCCAAAAATAAATAAATAAATAAATTTATTTTTTTAAAGAGCAATGCTGTCATAAATTAAAGAAAAACTAAACTATGGAAAATCACTGATTGTCCATGAATATGCCTGAATCAATACAAGCTCTACAAGAATAAACTCTGAATATAATCTACACACCATTTGGATATTCTACCGGGTGATATTTTTCCTCAATCCTTCATTGTAGAGAAAGACGGCTGCCTACCCATTCTGCTGCCTACCCATTCCACTGCCTAGGAAGAAAAATGACATTCATTTACACCAAAATTTTCACAAAATGCAGTTTGCACTAAATAATGTCAAGAAAAAAAAATTATCAAGAGATAATTTTAAGACAACCACAAGGAACATTTTACTTAGGAAAGGAGTACCTGAGATATAGGCCACTAATAATGAAAGTAATTAAAGTAACACTTACACTGCCAAGTATCACAACAAAGTAAAGCTGTAGACAGGTTTCAAGTGTAGAAAGATTTTGACACAGATTAAGGGTTGACAATTTTCATTGTTGCTGTTTTCTTAATTTTCTTCTTTTCTTCTTCACTGAAAAAAGCTTTTCCATTTGGTCTTAGTCCTAAGATAAGTTTACACTTAATACACTTAAGTTGATCAATCTTATTAGTTCTAAGACAATTTACCAATTAGCTGTGGACCAATGTGCCTAAATGATCTGCTAGGCACAATAAATCTCCCAGACAAAAATTCTCCTTATGATTTGTTTATACATACACTTTCTAACATATTAAAATAAAGCCATAAGTTTATAAACAGGAGAAATATCTTGAAATTCTACAAACAATGAAATGAATCAGATTAGAACAATTACTGTTTTGCCACAATACAAAGAGAATCCAGTGAAGCAGAAAAACTGTTCTCATATATGCAGGAGATCCTAAGTGCACATACTGATCAAGGACAACTTCCAGAAGTCAGATCTGGACTCAGCAGACGCTAGGATAGGAAAGACATTTGTTAAGGTTTGATTCTGGAAGAATAAGATAAAACAATCCATTGCTTTTTAGAATACCAAACTTACACATTTCCAGACAAATTACCTTCTTTCTCTCCTTAACCATAGATAAACAGGATAAATAGGATGTTCTCACATCTGAAGGACCCCCTAGAATTACCCAAATCGAGCCTAGAACAGGGCTCTCAAGATTTCCCAGCAGCACCACCAGCACCTGGACACACATAAGAAATCCAACTTTGGGACCCCATCCAGATCTACTAAGTTGGAAACTCTGGGGATGGGGCCCAGAAATCTGCATGTCCACAAGCTCTCCAGCAGATTCTGATGTTGAAGTTTGAGACCCACTGAACAAAGAGTAGTTTCTCATTCAAAAGCAAACGCAGGACTTCCCTGGTGGTGCAGTGGTTAACAATCCGCCTGCCAGTGCTGGGGACACGGGTTTGAGCCCTGGTCCGGGAAGATCCCACACGCCGCGGAGCAACTAAGCCCGTGTGCCACAACTACTGAGCCTCAGCTGTAGAGCCCATGAGCCACAACTACTGAGCCTGCACACCTAGAGCCTATGCTCCGCAACAAGAGAAGCCACCACAATGAGAAGCTCGCGCACCACAATGAAGAGTACCCCCACTTGCCACAACTAGAGAAAGCCCATGCACAACAATGAAGACCCAACACAGCCAAATATAAAAATAAATAAATACATAAATATATATATATATATATATATATATATATATAAAGTGAATCTATTTTAAAAAAAGAATATTTGCATAATCTTAAAATTCAAGAACTGCTTGAGGAAAACACTGTATAAAAGGAGTTGTAGAATACTCAATACATTTATAGGAGTGATTTAGAGTCACACCCATTTTCATTATATAACAGAATTTGGATAATAGACACAGTGCATCATAACGGAATGTGCATGAATACTGAGGTGAGAAGCATTATCCTAGGGCAGTGGTTCTCAAAGCATCATCCTCAGATCAATAGCATCAGCATTTCCAGGGAAGTTGTTAAAAATGCAAATCCTACACCCCAGACCTAGTGCATCAGACACGCAGAGGATAGGGCCCAGCACTCAGGGGTGGCTTTCAACAATCCCTCAGGTGATTCTGTGCTCACTAAAGTTTGAGAATCACTAGTCTGGTGAAGTTTCTCTCTTCTAGGACATAAGGTAATTTTTTTATGAATTACAATACCTTCTTTTAAAACAAAATGCTTGATTTATGCATTCATTCAGCTAGCATTTATTGACTATGCACTTGATGCCAAGGGCAGTGCTAGGCATCAAGATATGGTTGGGAAGAAAACAACCATTGTCCCTACCTATACTGAGCTTATAAACTGTAATGTCTGGTGGAGGAGAAAAACACAAATGGTAGAGCAAATAATACTAACTATAAAGGAGGATTATGAAGCATGTGAATAGGGAGCAGTATAAAGTAAAACAGGGTGTGAGTGGAGAAAACTTACTGTAGATAGGTAGTTTGTCTGTCTGTGGAGGTGATATTTGGAGGAAGGAACAGCAGGAGTGAGGGCCACACATCAGCAAAGAGCCCTGGGAGTGGTAGGACCTGAATGAGTTTCAGGATGACTGAACTCAAGCAAGTAGGTTGGACAGTGACAAGATGTGAATTTGAAAACTTTTGAAACAAATTTTCATTTTATTTAATTTGCAATTGTTAATTTGTGAAGTATTTATTAGGTGAACTGCAATGGTAGATTTGCTTTCTCACAGATTGCTTTGTTTTGTTAAAGGAGGAATGAGCAAGAAGAGAGATATGAGTGGAGGTGAGACAACCAGTTATGAAGTTGCTGCAATAATGAGAGAGAGAGAGAGAGAGAGAGAGAGAGAGAGAGGGAGAAAATGATGATTGCTGAGCTGGAGTGATGGCAGAGAAGAAAAGTAGATGAATTTGAAAGTGTACACCATATGAATATTTAATTCTGTTGTCGTACTGTAGTTTTCTGCTACCTCTATTCAAGGGAAATTCAGAGGCTACTGTTTTGTTTTTCCTGCCATATCATCATCTAGATGGCCTCAGTTTACCACTGCTGACAGCAAGAATGAACATGAAAATATGTGAATACTGCTTTTCCCAGATTCTCAGACCTGAATACAAGTATATCCATCATGATGAGGGTTAAGCAGTTCTTTAGTTAAAAGTTTATCTACTTGCTCCAAAGCCAGAGAGAATCTAGATGAGAGATGTGTTCTTTTTCATTTTACCAATAAAAGAGAACAACACCACCGGGAATTTTGGATTTAATGTCCTATGTGAATACTCCCTAAGCCTTCCAGGATGTCCCAAATAGATATTCCTTCATTCTCTGACTTTCCCCCTTTCTTCCTACTTCCTGCAGTTCATTCCTTCCCCTCTGGTAATCCCATTAACACATATTCTGATTCTTAAAGCAATAGAAATGCAGCAGACCACCTAATGAAAGTCCCAGACTCTATAGAAGTGATGCCGAGGGAGGACCTAATGGTCTTTGTAAGAACATAGAAAGCTAATTTGTGATGTAATGTTAAAATGTAACATTCCTTTATTCATCTTCAAATTTTTATTGATAGTAATTCAGTCACACCAAAGCCTTGTGCTGGTGCCAGAATGGTTTCTAGTGTTTAGCAAAAGTAGGACTGGTGGTAATGGCTTATATAGGGAGAAGAGTTCATTGCTCTGCTTACAAGATATCACATCTTGGGAAGAATAAAGATGTCACCACAGTAGTCCAGATAAAAAATAATCGTGGCTACTTACAAAGTCTCTAGGACATCCTCACTGGCCATCATCAATATAGAGCTGTGGCATCTCTCTAGAAGACCTCATCTCTTCCAAGTACCACACAAATACACTACCTATATGCAGGAAGTTGACAGAGGAATTGAGAGGGAGAAGAAGAAGGCAGAGAATGAGACAGAAAGTCCAATGTCCTGCCTCCACATGTGCCACCACAATATCTGGGAAAATTTGTTGGCTGATTCTTAAAAATCTCCAGCTATATACAGAGCACCATATTTCTTTGTGTGTGTGTGTTTTCAATTAATATTTTTACTTTGTTTTTTATTGAAGTAGAGTTGATTTAAAATATTATATTAGTTTCAGGTGTATGACATAGTGATTCAATATTTTTATGGATTATAGTCCATTTAAAGTTATTATAAAATATTGGCTGTGTTCCCTGTGCTGCACATTATATCCTGTTGCCTGTTTATTTTATACATAATAGTTTGTCCCTTACCCCTATCTTGCCCCTTCCCTTTCCCTCTCCCCACTGGTAACCACTCGTTTGTTCTCTATATCTGTGAGTATGTTTCTGTTTCGTTATATTCAGTTGTTTGTTTTAGTTTTTAGATTCCATATATAAGTGATAACAAGCAGTATTTGTCTTTCTCTGTCTGACTTATTTCACTAAGCATAATACCATCCAAGTCCATCCATGGTTTTGCAAATGGCAGAATTTTATTCTTTTTTATAACTGAGTAATATTCCATTGTATGTATCCATTCATCTGTTGATGGACACTGAGGTTGTTTCCATATCTTGGCTATTGTAAATAATGCTGCTATGAACATTGGGGTGCATGCATCTTTTTGAATTAATGTTTTCATTTTCTTCAGATATATAGTGAGGAGTGGAATTGCTGGATCATTACAGCAGTTTTATTTTTTGTTTTCTGAAGAACCTCCATTCTGTTTTCTATACTGGCTGCACCAATTTACATTCCCACCAACATCTTACTAGGGTTCCCTTTTCTCCATATCCTTGCCAACATTTGTTATGTGTAGACTTTTTGATGCTAGCCATTCTGACAGGTGTGAGGTGATATCTCATTGTGGTTTTAATTTGCATTTCTCACATGATTAGCCATGTTGAGCACATTTTCATATGCCTATTGACCATTTGTGTAACTTCTTTGGAAAAATGTCTATTCAGGCCTTCTGCCCATTTTTTAATCGGTTGTTTGTTTTTTTGATATTGAGTTTTATGAGCTGTTTATATATTTTGGATATTAACCCCTTATCAGTCATATCATTTGTAAATATTTTCTCCCATTCAGTAGGTTGTCTTTTTTTTTTTTTTTTTTTGGCAGTGGTCTCCTTTGTTGTGCAAATGCTTTTAAGTTTAATTGGTCCCATTTGTTTATTTTTGCTTTCATTTCTTTTGCTATAGGATACAGATGCAAAAAAATGTTGCTACAATTTATGTCAAAGAGTGTTCTGCCTATGCTTTCTTCTAGGAGTTTCATGGTTTCCAGTGTTACAGTTAGATCTTTAATCCCTTTTCAATTTATTTTTGTACATGGTGTGAGAAAATGTTTTAATTCTGTTTTCTTATGTGTAACTGCCCAGTTTTCCCAGCATGACTATTAAAGAGACTGTCTTTCTTCATTGTATATTCTTGCCTCCTTTGTCATAGATTAATTGACCATAGGTATGTCAGTTTATTTCTGGGCTTTCTATTCTGTTACATTGATCTATGTGTCTGTTTTTGTGCCAGTATCATACTGGTTTGATTACTGTAGCTTTGTAGTATAATCTGAAGTCAGGGAGCATGATACCAGAGCACCATATTTCTGATTAGGAACTTTCTTCATTGATGTGGTAAATACAAATAATAAGTGCTATTGTTTTTTTGGTTTTTTGGGTTTTTTTTTTTTTGACTTGCAAAAAATACTTGGTCCAGCAGCTATGCTGAAAAGAGCAGTTCCATTACTTTTCTCTGTTTTGCTCAGATTTTATGAGTGTGTGTGTATACATATACACACACATTATATATATTTATATATGCTTAGGAAAAACATGTACATGCTTTTCAATACCATACTCAAACTTCCCAATTCATAATGTTTTTATAAAAATGGTCAGTGAATTTCAAGAATTATATATAACTATTCCCTCAAGTTTGAGCAAGCTAGATAACACCATCAGTCATTATAATGCTTAGTGTGGTTATGAACATTTAAAGTTATATTTGTTTTATGTCTTGCTATAATAAATGTTCTACATTCATGGTTTTTTAAATTCCATTTGCCATTTATGTGCTCAGTTTTATATATATATATGTGTGTGTGTGTGTGTGTGTGTGTATATATATATATATATATATATATATATGTATATATATAAAATGATCCCTTATATCTCATCTCCAGCCCTATTCCCTCACTGGACCTTCAGACTAGAATAATACTATATTCAACTCCCTATTAACATATCTGCTTAGATGTATCTCAAACTTAATATGGCCCAAAGTATATAAATTCAAGAATAAATAAATAAAACTTACTTATCCCCGAATACTTGCTCTTCTTCCAATCATCCCCACATAGTAAATGGCACCACTGTCCACTCAATTGCTGAAATAAAAATTTAGGTGTTTTCCTTGATTCTTTCCTGTTATCCTTCTCTCACCTTCATCTAGTCCATCGTCAAATACTAAAATTCCACATTTAGAAAGATACTTCTGAAAGGGTCCAGTTCTAACCCAAGCCACTGTCATCTTTCCCATGCATTGGTACAATGACATTCTAACAGCCCCCTTTTTCTATTCTTGCTGCCTATGTTCCATTCTTTACCCAGCAGCCAAAATAGTATTTTTAAGAAAAAAATTAGATCATGCCACTGCCTTATTTTAAAGATCCCAATAATTCCATAGCCACTTTGAATAACAACCAAGTTTCTTTCTTTGTCTTATGAAGTCCTACATGATCTAGTCTCTACCTATCCCTCTGACCCGTGGCCTCAGACTCACCATACTGCTCACCTCTTACTCACTTTAGACCTGTGCTGTTCAACACTGTAACCACTAGTCACATGTGGCTATTTCAACTTCAGTTCAAATCCATTAAACTTAAATAAAATTAAAAACTCAGTTCCTCACTTACTCTAGTTACATTCCAAGTGTCTAACAATCATAAGTGGTTAGTAGCTACCATACTGGACAGCTCAGATATTTCTATAATCTCAGAAAGTTCTATTGGACAATGCTACTCTAAACAAACTAGTTTTTCCCCCTATTTCTTGAATATGCCATTTGTGTTCCCAAAACAAAGTCTTTGTCCTTGCTCTTCCTTCTCCATGGATTGTTCTATCCCAGTGTGTCTGTATAGTTCCTTTTCACTTATATCTCAGTGTAAATGTCATTGCTATAGTCTGAAACTAAGCTAGTCATTAAATCAGAATTTAGGGACACATTTACATGAAGATATCAAATTAACCACAACATAATTGATTATTAAGCAATTGATCAGATCAAATTAAACAATTAAGACCTTTACATTATTCTGCTGTAGGCATGTCGAGTCATATGCATATAGCCAAAAAGCCAGGTGAAAACAGCCCTATCCTGATGAGAACTCCTGTTAGAAATTTCTAAGTATGGAAACTACACCCTTGTTTGTTCAAAGAGAACAGGTTTACATAGCTAGGCTTTTATATATCAGGTCTTCTTAGGAGACAGTCTACTTAAGAGAAGTAAATTCTCAAAGGAACCTACTTAGTAGGGCATCCATGTCACAACAATCAAAAAGAGTCCATTCTGGGAAGACTCCACATAGTTCATTCACATGAAGATTTTCTGAGGCAGTTGTAAGCCAGGGTTTTATCATATTCATATCTATATCTTCCCCAGGATCTACAACATTACATTGAATACTAGATGAACTACAAATATTTAAGAAATCAATATTTAAAAGGCAAAACAATTGTTTTTTAGATGAAGTTATATAACTGATGAAACTTTTGGCCATTCATAAGGCGTCTCTTAATTTTTCATATCCCCCTTAGGCACTCAGGAAAGAGGCTCAGACTATTTTCAGAAAGAAATGTGGGCAGCATCCTCCAGTGCAGTGTCTCCAAATAAGAACATAGTGATGAGATAAGAATTATCTTCATATCCAAACTGCTGAATAAGAACAAGCTCCAAAAACAGAGGAAGGCCCACACTGCCAAAGATAGTTTGTTACTAGAGCATTGCAATACTTGAGATTTACTGCTTATTAAAATGCAAAAGGCCATTACTTCCCCCAGAACAAATTTTGTGAACAGAGAGGAACCTAGGAAGCTTTTAGCCCATTTCCTGAATCATAAACAAAGAGCTCCATACACACTGACTGTATGAGATGTAAAGGGGAGTATATTATATGATCCTTATTGGATTACTCAAAGCCTCAGTGAAGCTACTTTCAGAAGTGATATAAATCAAAGCTAACTGCTTCCATAGAAAAGCAATCAAGTTTTTAAGAGAATATCTTTGTACCTGAGGTTGTACAGTAAGATTTAGATGCTTCTATTAGGACCTTTGCTATGGAACATACTTAAGTAATTATAAAGATTCAGCCTGGAAAAACACCTGGACAGACTCCCAAGGGAATTAAATCTTTTGGTTTCAGGTTTTGGATACTTTATGGAAGTATTTCTCCATCTATTTTCTGAAAATACACACACACACACACACACACACACACACACACACACACTCCCTTGTATATAGCAAAGTAGTATATTAAATAGGATGAGTTATAGAATTTTTCACATCTTATGTGCTTCTGGAAAGACATAAACCCCTAAAAGAGCTTCAATTTGAAAAAAATTAAACCAAAAGAAAATGTGTCTTTGGGAATATCGGAGAAGATGTTTAAAAATGTGAAATCATTCCTTCTCCAGAATCTCTTATATTATTCAAGTTGGGGTTCCTCAGACTTACTGAGAGATGTCTTTAAAATGAGGCAAAATAATAGTGACATCCTGGCGAAAAATAATTTCCTGCCAGGTGTAAACATTATCAGGGGGTCCATAAGAAAGCTTTCATTTTCCTGTCTATCACTGCCTTGTGGTTAAATATTTAACAATACTCTAGATTTAAAAGCACATGCAAATCTTGCACTTTTTTGTAGCTGACTTTTGCCACTTAGAACAGTAACAATCGTTTTCTAGAACTACAAGTTAAAAGAACTCGTTTTTATTTGTTGCTTATTTGAGGATTTGGGCAATTAAAAATCCCTCCCAAATTTTGTCTTTATCAGAAAATATACCTGAAAAATCAAATATGAATTTCCCCCATTAGGAAGTCTCCAAGAATGAATTATCATTCAGTGGAAAAGTATTTATTGACTAGTACTTTTGTGCCTGTGACTATGCTAGGTTGTGAAAAATGCAGAATAACCACAAGGCATAGCTTGTGGCCTCAAGGACCCTGTAGTTTAGTGGACTAAGGTAACATATGAAAATGTGAGAATAATGCAAGATAATAAATATGTGTTCAATTCTGTGGCAAGATCATAGGTGTTCTAAGAAATCAAAGACATGAGAAATGGAAAATCGATAGAATTTTTCAGGGCTGGAGAATTTGTAAAGGAAGTGCATCTTAAGTTGGGCAGAGGGATTTAGACTTGTGATAAATTGTTCAGAGTAACTGTAGGTTTTGAGCAGGGAGTGACAGATGAAACCAACAGTGGAGGAAAATTTATGTGGTATCAGTATGCAGGAAGTCTTAGATGTTAGAAGAGGGTATGCTAACTAGAAGCTTAACCTCATATCTCAGGGACAATATGATAAAGGCCTGGGCTATGAGGTAGGTTGTAGGAATAGAAAATTGACATTTGGAAGGAAAAATTGATAGGTTTTCATAACTAAGTGTAAATAGTAGAGAGTGATTATTACTTAGAATATATATTACAAGAGTTAATAACCAAGCACTCATAAAACATAATAACCACTGTCCTAGTTTGTATTCCCCTGAAAGCACTCTCTTGTGACAAGGGCATGGATATAAGTCATTTATTTGGGAGAAATTCCCAGGAAGGAAAAGTGAGGAAATGGGGAGAGAGAGGCAGGGAAAGGAGAAGAGCTAGTAAAGGGAACCTGTAGTGGGCTGGATAGCAATGTGAACAAATATAGGGCTCAGTCCTGTTGGGTGCCTTCAAAGACACCAGGACTAGCATGTTTCAGAATTGTCCCACAAGAAGCTAAGGAGGCTAATGAATTTATCCACTGACTTCTATACCATTGGTGGAGAGTTGCTCCCACTGGCATCATCTGCCCCATACTTCTGAATTGGACCTACCTATGGGTTGAACAGCCACTTCTGCCTTGGAGAACACCCTCAGCAGAAAAGCAGAGGGACTCAGTGGTGCAAACCTGAAGTGGAACACTAGCAATGGCACTTTATAACCACAGCTGCACAGAAACCAGGTGGGGACACAGAATGTCACACATGAGCAACTGCTATAATCACACATGTTATATGCCTCAAACAAGGGCACCATATGGAAGGAAGCCACAGAGAGAAATGAAACTTAGTAATTCATAACTCAGGTTCTGGACTCAGAGGTCTTTGGGTAGGAAATAGGTGTACTCTCCTCTGTGAGACTTTGAATAAGTTACTTCCTCTAAACTTCCTCAGTTCTTACCTAACTTGTATCAATGTTATGAGAACTCAATGAGTTAATGTATATAAAATAATTAGGCAAGTGCAAGAAAAGATCTCCAAAAATGTTGGGTCTTAGAAACATTTTTTTAATTGGAACCCCCAGGAAATTTGCACCGAAAAATCAAATTAGTAGCAATTTTCAGTATAGGACACACAAAATTGAAATCAGCATTTTGTCATGCATTTTTATTCCAGTGACAGGATTGTTGATGGCCCTAATTAAGGTACTTAATAAAGCTCTGAAATAATAATACTAGCAAAGAATGTGCCTAGTAGCTAAATACCACCTCACCCAGTTAAAATCCTCATTTTCATCAAATTGTAGTAAAGAACACTCCACAGCCACTACTCTCCATCTCTGGTCTCTAGCAAATGCTCTGGTTTCTCTATAGTACTTCACAGGCAGTGCAACTGTGTTCTTCCAAGAGGGTGAGCCGCTATCAGCACCAACCAGGATAGTGTTTACTCTGCAATCACACACACTTCTCCTGAAGTGAGTTCACTGACTTTCAGACTTGACAGAGAACTGCTATTCATTCCAGGTATGACAAATGCATGTCGTTAGTTCCATCATGCACTCCAACCTGCAGCAAATAGTACTAAGGGAATTTTAAAGGTCGCTAAATATCAACTAAAAAGCAATTTGCTTGGCCTTCCCTGGTGGCGCGGTGGTTGAGAGTCTGCCAGCTGATGCAGGGGATGCGAGTTCGTGCCCCGGTCTGGGAAGATCCCACATGCTAAGGAGTGGCTAGGCCCGTGAACCATGGCCGCTGAGCCTGCGGGTCCGGAGCCTGTGCGCCGCAACAGGAGAGGCCACAGCGGTGAGAGGCGCGCGTACCGCAAAAAAAGCAATCTGCTTGCATGATCATGGTCAATGTCCACCTCCTCCTTTATTCATTATAAATCTCAAAGTCAGTCGGTTCTATGGAGGTACTACAATGGTTCACCTGCAGGAATTCCAGAGAAATATTTTTAGACACATAAAATAATAGGTCCAGAACACAGTCCCATAAAATATTAAGTCCAGAAATGATTTAAGACATCCACACATTTTGTTATAAAGGGAAGAAACAGAGATCCAAGCATGTTAAATTATTTACCCCTAGTCACACACTGATCCAGAACCAGACAGACAATACCGACCTCATTCTATGTCTTCTTCTGCCCTCCAAAGCCTCCTCTCCCAAGTTGAACCATAAATTTCTGCAGGGTACTGATAACTGAAAAATTAGATTGAACAAGATTAACAGAATGGCAATAACAACAATAATAATGCCAACTACTACTTCATAAGTTTCAAGTAATGATTAAGCTCTGAACATTAACAGTAAAGGCAGATATTTCATATTTTCATTCCACAAGTACTCATCATGCTCCTATTATGTCTGGCGCTGTGAGATATAGCAGTGAATAAGAAAGTTACAGTCTCTAAAATCTACTTTAATGATTTTATTTATATAACTGTGTACTATTACAAGCCCATGTCCTCATGAATGAGAACATGAACAGATAAAGCTCATCGGATTCCAAATTGATGTTCCAATGTGCCTGCTACTTAAGCTTTTCCAGGCAAACCTGCATAGTCACACAATACAGAAAAATTGATAAAATAATCTTTACAACTTGGTCAAAGCTTACAGTATGGGCTATCCTAAATTTGTTTTATATTGGTTATATAGAGCTACACTAAGTCTAACAACATTTGAATTTACAGTCTTTTACAAATGATATTTTTGAAAAATATCAAATTATTTTTAAGATTATTTCCTACAAGTAGGAAAAAAATTTCTTTGATAAAATTAAAATATAAAATGAAACGTACCTAACAGTGGTTCTAAATAGGTGTAGTGTCAGGAGGTTTTTAACTTCAAATCAATTATCAGTGTTTAAATGAGCTCTTTTTCATTAACTGGCCATTTTTCTAGATTATATATGGAAGCTGTAGGAAGTTATTACAAGAATTTTCTTTCCTTTTGGGCAAGAAAATTTTAGTAAGAACATTCATTAAAGACACAGGAAAAAAAACCCATGCTGACTAATTTTGACTTTTCTGACCAATTTCTATTAAAATGGAAACAGTCTGGGAATCACTCATAATAGCAGAAGGAGTAGTGTTTTCCTTTTTTTCATTCATGATTGCTTTGCCTTTTTTGCATAATTGACAAGCTGTTTCTAAAATATATATGGAAATGTGAAGGACCTAGAGGGAAAAAAAATCAATCTTGAAAAAGAAGAATAAATTGGAGGATTTACAAAACCGGATTTCAGTGTTTACTAAAACAAAGCTATAGTTATTAGATCAGTGTAGTATTGGCCTAAAGATGGATGGACAAACAGATAAAAGGAACCAAATACAAACTCTGGAAATGGACCTACACCTAGGAGACTACTTGATTTTTGACAAATGTGCCAAAGCAATTTAATGGGGAAAGAAAACTTTATGACAAATAGTGCTGGGAAAAAAGTGAAATGACCCCATCTCACACAAGTTATTAATTCAATGGAAAATATAGATGTAAATATAAAAGCTAAAACTCTAATACCTTGGGGAAGGAAACAAAAGAAAATATCTTCAAAACCTTGGCTATACAAAGTTTTTTTCTAATACAAAGCACAGAAAATACTAACCATAAAAGAAAACAACTGATGAAATTGACTACACCAAAAGTTAAAATCTGCTCGTCATAGTAAATGGCAAGTCACAGATTAGGAAAGTTATTTGGAAAAGGGCTCTTATCCAGAATATGTAAAGAATTTCAACAACTTAATAATAATTAAAGACAAAGAAAGAAGTCAATTAAAAAATGGATAAAACACTTGAACACTTTACAGTTCATTAAGCAAACAATAAAACCTCAATATTATTACACATCAGAGAATACAAATTTAAACCACACTAAGATACCCCTATATACTCACTAGAATGGCTATTAAAATATTGAGAATGACAAATGAAGAGGAAATGGAACTCATATATTGTTGGTAGACATGTAAAACGATGCAACCACGTTAAAAAACTATTTGAAAGTTTTTTATACGGTTAAAATGCACCTACCCTCGTAATTTCACTCCTAGTAATTTACCCCAAAGAAATAAAGCTAATATCCATAACCAACAAGGCACATAAAAAATGATCATAGCAGTTTCATTCATAAGAGCAAAAGGGTTTTTTGTTTTGTTTTTTTAATGCCCATCACAAACAAATTGTGGTGTATTCAACAATGGACTACTACTCAGCAATAACAATGTACAGGTTGGTGCTCACAACCACTGGATGAAACCAGACACAAAAGAGTATGTACCATGTAATTCCATTTATAGAACATTTTAGAACAGATAACTAAACTGTGGTGATAAAAATCAAAAGAGCAATTTAGTATTTGGGCTGAGGAGGGGGACTGACTAGCAAGGAGACATAAAGATTTTCTTGAGTGATAAAAATATACTATACCTTGACAGAGATGTGGCTTACATGGATGTCTGCATTTGCCCAAACTTATACATTTTGCTTTATGTCAGATATGTTCCAACTTAAAAATGAAATATGGGAAAAATAAACCTTGATGAATATTAGAGATCTCATTTTAATAGCTCACATCTTCTGAACATATATTAAACAAATAAAAAAGAGCAGTAGGGGCTTCCCTGGTGGCGCAGTGGTTGAGAGTCCGCCTGCCGATGCAGGGGACACGGGTTCGTGCCCCCGTCCGGGAAAATCCCACATGCCGCGGAGCGGCTGGGCCCGTGAGCCATGGCCGCTGAGCCTGCGCATCTGGAGCCTGCGCTCTGGAACGGGAGAGGCCACAACAGTGAGAGGCCCGCGTACAACAAAAAAAAGAGCAGTAAATTTTTATTCTGCCTGTTTTCCTCCCCTCATATGAAGTATAATTGGTCCTTCATTGCCATTCAGTGATCTGCCTCTAAGACTGGAAACTACTGAGAAGAGCTCTAAATGTTCTTAGTTCCTATCTAGATTTAATGAAACAAACCTAGCTTGTTATCAGGTGAAATATATTTTAATTTGTTTTTAGCCAAACATGTCCTAATTTTCACATTATGTTCTAATGCTAAACAAAATTTTCATCCTCATGCTAAATTTGATGCCAAGAAAATAGATTTTAATAATTTAAAATATGTTTTGCATGCTTCTGAACTTCTTTGGTTATCTGTTTACTAAGGGTACCTTAAACATTGACTGCATTTAGTTATCAGCACCTTTGGTTTCCAAATACTCCTTCATATCATTATTTGCAAAAAATTAGCAAATTGTGATTTCATATTTAGCCATATTTGGACACAGAGGTATGATTTAGGTTACCTTTGGAGGTTGCCTATGATTATCTATTCAAAAAAAGCTAATTTCAACCTCCTCTTTTATGGGCTTTCATTTATAAAGTCCGAGACTCTTTGTTCATATAATGCTACTTTCTTTCTATTCGATATTCTAAGGTGTCTGAGGATGGTAATGAGACCTTTTAATATAGAACTAAGATTTCTCCATCTGTATAACAGGAACAAATTAGGGCATTCATCTAAAAAAAGCAAAGTGCTTGAATAGTGCAATCTCTGATGAAGAATGGGCAAAAAATGGTACTTGAGTTCTCTAAATTAGAGCATTAGTTCTTGTCCTTTGGAAGAAAAAAAAAAAAAGAATATTAGACTGAACTAAATAGAACAGAGAAGCCAGTAGTCAAGAATAAACTGGAAGGTGCTCAAATCAAGAGAGTGAAGGTGAATGCCAAGAACATAACAAGTTTCAAAGGTAAGATGTTTAACATGCAGGGATCCGAATCACATGACACACTATATTCAGTCGTGCCCAATCTAAGCTTCACAGTTTCTCAAGATAGAAAAACAGTGTTCCCAATTGAGGCTGCAGATACCAAAGAGAAGCTGTTGATGTCAGATATAAAAGAGGGAGTTAGGGCCAAGACCTTAAACAAAATGAAGTAAAACGTGAGAAATTTATCCAGATAATTTAGGTTAAAAATAAGGTTTTGCATGAAGTAGCCATAAATTCAGGCAGAGGTACATTTTTGGCTTATGGTTTTTAAAAAAAGGGAGCTGTCAGCTTTTCCTCTATGAAATGAAGCAGATTAGAGGATTTGTGAGTCTCTTCTAATTACTAGAATCTATGTTTATTGCCTCAATTATCTGACTATTTCAAGCAAGGCTGTTTGGGCCTTGGAATATTCATGTAATTACCACAATTTTTCATTTAATTTTGCATGTGTGGACACAATCTTAATGGTGATTTGTATTCCATCTGGGGACTCTTTTAGCTCAGTGGGAATTTCCACAATGAATGCATTCTGTGGAAACCTGAGGCTGTGATATGCTTACAGGGTTGGGCCAGCATGGAAACACAAAAGTTTGAGGGCTATATATTTTCTGTATAATCAAGGGTTAAGAGCTTTGGTGCCAAGGTTTTCAATTTAAAATTCAAATATTCCTCACTTTTTAAAATACTTCCCAAACTGAGATTTTGAATATCAAGTAGCTTGGTTACAAAGATAAGCAATAGAAACTTTCCATTTCTGAGTGAAATTAAGCCTTTCTTTAGTAATTCAGAGAATTATGTATCTCAAATCAAAAACTAACATAGAAGCATAAATATTATGGTTACACATTTAATAAAAATAATTTCATATTTAGTACAATGTAAATCCAGATTAAATACAGAAAACATGCAAAGCCAAGGAAAAAGACATCATAAATTTTTTTTAAACCAAGTGTTTAGTAATCAGTACTTTTAAATGTATTTTTTCATAAAACCAGAGAATCGAATCATAAGGAGGTCTCTTAATAAGACGGCTATGTAATTACAAGTAGTTCAGAGAAATGCTAGAGATATCTTTCAATTACTAAGGGAAACTTCTTAAAGGCAGGGATCCAACTTTATTCCTCTCTGAACCTCCACAGCACCTCCCTCTCAGGAACTGCTCAATAAATGATTCCTTATCCAAATAAAAGATGGAGCATATTCCCACTAGGAAGAGAGACACTTGGCAGGTTGTTCAAACATACTCTCCAAAGGATAACTTAAAGCTCACTTTAAAGATTTAGGTTCCAGGGTCCTCCCCATACACTCCAAATCAGAATTTTCGGAAGATCCAGGAAATCTGTTTAACAAACGCCCTATGTGATTTTTATGATCAAGCAGGTTGGGAAATAGAACAATGTGATGTTAAACTGGGAGCTTCCGGAAGAGCCAGGAAATCTGTTTAACAAACGCCCTATGTGATTTTTATGATCAAGCAGGTTGGGAAATAGAACAATGTGATGTTAAACTGGGAGCATCTCAATAAGAAGAGAGGGGTCTACGAAATTCCAACTTAACATTTTAAGATCTCCTTAATTTGGCCCTAGCTTAACCTTCCTACATTATCTCCCTAAATTCTCAAAGTTGTTTTGTGACAGCCAGGCTGCACTTCTCACAGAAAGCACAATGGATGAAAAAAGTATGGCACTACCATAAATATACTTTGGTTTGAATCCTGGCTTATACCAAAAATAGTTTTGTGATTCTGGCATCATTAACCTAGCTTGTTTCCACACATATCGGTTTGGCTATGAGTAATAGCTAGGACATCCACCCTGCACTTGACACTTCAAGTGGGGGAAAATGTCCTGGCTCTTATTGCAGTTAAGACAACTAATTTAGACTTGCCCTCCTGCCTGGAGTCAAGCCAGCTGCTGACTTTCCTTCCACCTCACTTCTTCCTCCTGATGGGAGGCATAATTATATCACATGCTTAGATTGGTCAATGCTTACATTGCTACTGGTCATATTAAGTGACAACCTTCCAGTTTTGCCAAAACTGTAAATGTGACTCAAATAAAGAACCTCATTATTATCCCCTAGTTCTGTAGAGATATGTCACCTCAGCATTACAGCACCAATTTCTAATTTCCTACACTTGGCACCATTCATGTGCCAGGGTGCCAGATTCATGATGACCATGCAATTATGACACAAGAAGCATTAACTGCTCCAAGAAACACAAAATTCCCCAAGGCCACAGCTGGTATCTTATATTCATATAATGGATACAACATGTCTCATGTAATATTTCATACTTTAAATTATGTGCCCTCTTATTTAAGTGTCACAAAATTGGGATTACTGAACTTTGCTGTGAACAGAAAAACTCAACCCAGATGGCTCTGAAGAAGAAACCCAGTAATAAAACCAGTACCTAATCACATACAACCTGGGCAGTAGTTAAGGCAAACCATTTATCTGAATAGATAACCCTTTGTGAGTCATATGCCTGGGCAAAAACAAATAATCGAAACTCACTGCGATCCAGTAAAATGGGAATAATAATACTAATGTGGTGGTTTTGAATAAAGTGCCTGGCATAGACATCAGCACATAATAGGAAATCTGTAACTGTTAGTTCCTTTCCTTCTTTCCTTACCAATCTGCCCTGCCTTTTTCCCATTTTTGAAGATTTGCTCATAGTAAGCCCATCTCTGGACCTACCTCCACCAAGCCTGAAATCAATTCAGCTTTCAAGAAGCAGTTAAACCCCATAAGATGACCCCTCTGCCTTTGTCCATTCACTCTGGGCCAAAATAATCTTTCAATATTCTAGAATTCATATAGTGTTATTGTTAGAAAAAATATTAGGCTCTAATCAAATATTGAACTAAATTTCTGTCTAACATATTACATGTGTACATTTATTCTACTGAGTGAGCTTGTAAGAAAAGCGACAATATAATATGCTTTGCATTCCTCCCAACTGCAAGGACTATGAGCTACACATTGCAAGAAAAATAAAATAAGGAGTAAACACTCTTACCCATCCCATTCTTGCTAGAACTGGAAATGTAGTTGGAAAAGAGGAACTTCTTTATATCCAACTGAGATTTTCCTTGCAAATCTACTAAAGAGTAGCTCTAAAGTCACCAGCACCATTGTCTACATTGAAAACGTTATAGTATACTTTTAAAAGTTAGCACTAAGTTGCTTGTGGGAGTAGAGGTTGATGCACCCTCCAATAGGACAATAAAGCAGTACATAGCGAAAGTCTTATATGTGTACATCTCCTTTGATCCAGCAATTCCATTTCTCAAAATTTGACATAAAGAAAGAATTACAGCTGTGTATAAAAAAGAATGTCCATGATAGTTTTGTTTAAAATGGCAAAAAATATGGAAAGAGCCTAAAATATCCTCAATATGAAATTGGTTAAATGAAATACCATGCTTCCATTTAAAATAATGTCAAATAAAAGCACTTAATGACATTAAAAAAATTTGTAATCTTATTAGTGTAAGAAGCAGTTATATAAAAATATCATATAATGTTCTAATTTTTTGCAGAAATATAAATATATGCCAGTTATGGAAATAGATGAAATGGCTATATGGAGATAACTTTGGGCTTGAAAAATTACGGATGGAAATTTTCTTCTTTGTGATATTCCGTACATTCCAAATTCTGTATTTTTTTTTACTTTCTACGTTGGCACTAAGATATCTAAAAAATAAATTTTAACAAAGAAAATACAAGTGAACTGTAGAAGTTAAACCTTTTTATATCTCTACGTCCATAATTCTTTAGCTAACAATATTAGTTGGCATGATCAAAATAGTGAAATAAAACTGGTACAGTTCAGATATTGAACTGATTTAAATGTAATTTTAAAATGTTTAAATAATGGCACTAATATCCTTTAATGGCACAATTTAACGTATGTCTAGAAAAAGTGACAGAAAAGAAGAAAAAATTAAATGTAAATCAAGAAACATATAAAGAGTTGCCAAAAGAAGAATATAGCATTTCTCCATCTAAACTGTTACATGGGAAATTAAAGACTGAAGATAACCACATGGGAATTAAGACAGTAGAGAGTCATAGCATTGTTCACCCCTTTTCCCTGTTTTTTGATACTTTCGGTTTTATGGGCAAGAGAGATAGAAAGTCAAAGTAAATAGAATGAGATAGTTTGACAGAAATTACATAGTTTATGTTAGTATTTTATGTGAATTCAACTTGTTGCATTAACACATTAATGAAACTAAAGAGTATAACCAATAGAAAAAAAATGTGTTTTCTCTCTCTGTGTGGTCTATACTTCATAGATGTCCGGTGAATTCTAAAAGCTGACTTTGAGCATACAGTATCTCCTTTTTTGTAGAGGAAAACAATGCAGGCAAAGTTACCTGAATAGATAGGTAGGGGTAACTATACCTACTACACAAAAACAAAACAAAACCACAGTGGAGCTTTTTATTGGCATTGCAAGATAGAAGCCTAGAGAGAAGATCAAGCCAGCAGAAAAATGACTATGAAGATCTGGCCATTGTGCTTCAGCGATTAGGAAGGAAGTTTTCACAAAGCAAATCAAAAATAAATTAACAGAAATGAAATCCACACACAACTGGGTAAAGATGTTTATAACAAACAAACAAAAAGGAAAAGAAAAAAGTATAGCACTAAAAAGAAAGAAAATCTTCTTTGGGAAAACATTTACTAAGGAATTAAAGAGAGCAAATGCTCTCTTTTAAATTCAAGAAAATATTTGCCCTCTGAAACAAAGATTAACTATAAAATATAAAAAGATAACAGGCTGAAGGGCAAGGAGAATTTTTTGAAAAAATAGAGGAATGAAATGTGGCAAGAATGTAAGAAAACTAATAGTGCCAAAGCAGAATTAAAAATTGCAAAAAGTGGGCTTCCCTGGTGGCGCAGTGGTTGGGAGTCTGCCTGCCGATGCAGGGGACACGGGTTCGTGCCCCGGTCCGGGAGGATCCCACATGCTGTGGAGCGGCTGGGCCCGTGAGCCATGGCCGCTGAACCTGCGCATCCGGAGCCTGTGCTCCGCAAATGGGAGAGGCCACAACGGTGAGAGGCCCGCATAACGCAAGAAAAAAAAAAACAAATTTCATTTTTTATCTGAAATTCAAAATTTAACCGAGCATTGTGTATACTATTTGCTAAATGTGTCAAACATAACAAAGGTGAAAAATATTTTTCGAATATAAACTCACACATACACATACAGAGAGGGACAGAAAAAGAAAAAAAGAAAACACACGATAAAACAAACAGAAAAACAGTAGAGAAAACACAGATTACCAGTATTAAAATAAATGGATTAAAATAACATGTTATAAATAATTTTTTATGCAAATAAAATTAAAAACTTAGATGAAGATTTAGCCCTGGAATGTAAGGTTAGTTCCACATTTGAAAATCAATATAATTCTCCATTGTTTAAAAAAAATAACAAAGAAAAGCAATCATACTATCTTCTCCACAGATGCAGAAAAGCATTTGACATATTTAAAACCTATTCGCTACAGCTTGCTTCGTATAAAAATGTTGATATCTTGAACATGTCCATCCTGTGTTTGGGCACAAAACAAAGATATCCATTCTCACCCCATCTATTTAACATCTATTTTACATTGTAGTGGAGGTTATAGTCACTAATAAGGCAACAAAAAGAAATAAAAGACATAAAAATATTAGAAAGGAAAAAATAAAGCTGCCTTCCTTTACAGACGATATGCCCAGACTTTTGTTTTTTAAATCCATTGGGATTTGTCAGTTTGTAACTACAGCATAACCTAGACTATTATTAATTATAATAATTAATACACAATATAAACATATTATTTAGAAATATGGAAAGAATTATGAGAAAAACTAAAAGTCTAAATGACCAAAATGATTTTGTTTGAAGATTGAGATCTGGGGACAAAAGAGGTAGAGGAATGGATTTTATTTTTCACTCCATGCTGTTATGTCTCTGCTGATTATTAACCACTTTCTTTCATTGGGAGACAATTGTCTATGGGTCGTTCATTTTAACTCATCTTTCAAGCAAGGCTCTGGCTGACCTTTGTTCCAAACTGTCTTGTAAAATATATTTGTATAACAAATAGCTTTGGAATATAGAGATAGTATCTCCTCTATAAAGGAGAGTTTTGCTTATAGCCTTGGAATATATGTCTGCCTCCACAGCAAGGGACAAGCCCATTTACTGTCCATTATAAAAGACTCAGAATCCCTAAACTCAGATTTCTTTTCCTGTAATGCAGCCAACTGCGTATACAGGTATCATCTCCCTCTCTTTGTGTTGCCCTGTGGGCATTAAGGTTCAAATATCTGGCACAAAAATAATGCTGATATCTTGGCTTCTGCCATTGCTGTGATTCATATAGTGTTTTCATTTCTGACCCAAGGTGTCTTGTGTCTTCTGACATTATCCATCAAACTGTGGTAGGCTAACTTGTTAGCTTGTAAATAAAGTAAAATATCTGGCTATTCCTAGTCTTATATCCTTATAATACTTTATGAATATTTTATACATTTTAAGCCAAAAATTAAAATGTGAGCTTTTATCTATCTCAGTTTGTAGAAAGAAGACTTCCTATGGATTTTTTAAAAAAGGAAAACAGAAATGAAAATAAATTTGAATTGATTGATAATATTTTTACTTAATCTACAATTATCAAACACAATCAACAGAATTAAGAAACTTGAGACTGTAGGAGAGAAAAAACGTTTTCCTCGACACTCTTAGGGTCCCTGGTTGGGTCTGAAAATTTAACAAAGACCAATTAACAGAAGAATAGCATATAAATTTATTCTGTATGAGTTTTATATGACACAGGCGCTTTCATAAGAAAATGAAGACCCAAAGAAACTGACCAAAGAAACTAAACTGTTTTTTTCTAGATTTGATGTAGAGCAGGCAGTTGTATAGAAATATGATAGCTTAAGGAGTATGAGGTAAGAGGAGTAAACTGAGGGAAACTTTCACATGAGGGTTTTATGACCTGTTTCAGTGGAGAATGATGGGGGAAATGGCAAGGTGTCCTTCCTACTTCTGCCATTTTCTCCAACTCCTTCAGCTTAAAATATTCAATATGCCAGGGTGCCATATTTTGGGATTGTGTGTCCTGAACTCCATCAAGACAAACTTGGAAAAAAGTATTTGTATTATTTTTAATAGCACTTATTTAATATCTCAAGAGCACTTGCAAATACAATTTTTAAAGGTTAAATATAACACATTAGAACAAAAGAAGAAATATTTTCCAATTACCATGTGGAAAATGTTCAACCTAATTAGTAAAAAATTAATTCATATTTAAAATTACTGAAATATTCCATATGTTTGGCTAAAAAAAGAAAAAATAACTAAAAGAAAGGAAATTAATCAGTTTTGTTAAGGGAACAGAAAAATAGTCCTTCGTATTGCTGAAATAAATTATTTAAAACATTTTGGAGGTAAAATTGGAAATATTTATCACAAGTTTTAAAAAATATTTTTACCTTTTGACTTAGTGATTCCAATTTCAGAAATCATGTTAAAGAAATAATTAAGAAAATGAACACAAAGTTTTCTGCAAAGATCTAGGACAATTCAAATTTGCAAACATCATTAATGTTCAACAGTAAGGAGTTTATTAAAGAATAAGCTATAGCCACACAACTGTGTATGATTTAGCTGTTAAGAATCATCCTACAAACTAATGTTTTGTTTTGTTTTTTTGCGGTACGTGGGCCTCTCACTGTTGTGGCCTCTCCCGTTGCGGAGCACAGGCTCCGGATGCGCAGGCTCAGCGGCCATGGCTCATGGGCCCAGCCGCTCCGCAGCATGTGGGATCCTCCCAGACCGGGGCCCGAACCCGTGTCCCCTGCATCGGCAGGCGGACTCTCAACCACTGCGCCACCAGGGAAGCCCAAACTAATGTTTTTAATGAAGTTATATATAGACGTGAAAAAGAATTTTAAAAAACAGTATATACAGAATGATTTCATTTGTCATATATACAGATGTAGACAAAGTTTGCAAAACTATATGTACCAAGTTTTACATATAACTCTCACATGAGGTTTTTATGACCTGTTTCAGAGAAGTATAGTGGAGGAAAAGTCAAAGTGACCTTTTACTTGGATTTTGTGACAATAGGTTATTCTCTTTTTTCAATTGTATATATTTTCTGATTTAGTTAAAATCAATGCCTATTGATTTGATTATAAGAAAATATTTTATTTTTAAAAAACAAAGCATAAATTTGCTTATTCCTTTGGAAATGTATCCTAAGAAGTCAATAAAAAGTGTGCACTCTGATTTAAATGCATGTAAGATCAATCAACACTTTGTTTATCTGACAGTAGAGGACTGATCAGAAATCCCAAGCAGACATTAGATATCATATAGTAGAAAAATATCATTATGTGGGAAACTTTTAATGACATTGAGTAAAAGAAATTATAATGTAGTATGCAGAGTAAGAACCTATATATTTTTAAAATTTATTTTATTGAAGTAGAGTTGATTTACAATGTTGTGTTAATTTCTGCTGTACAGCAAAGTGATTCAGTTACGCATATATATAAATTCTTCTTCATATTCTTTTCCATTACGGTTTATCACAGGATATTGAATATAGTTACCTGTGCTTTACAGTAGGATCTCATTGTTTATCCATTCTATATATAATAGTTTGCATCTGCTAATCCCAAACTCCTCCTAATTCATCTGTCCCCCACCCCCACTTTCCCCTGGCAACCACAAGTCTGAAGAACCAATATTTTTAATGTGCAACAACAGAAAGGGCTAGAAGGAAATGTACTGAATATTCATATGGTAGTTTTCTATGGACAAGAAGATTATAAGTAATTTTAGATTTCTTTTCTTTGATTTTTTTTGTTTCCAAGATTTTCTACAATTATACTACATTGCTTTATATTATAGCAATAAAACTATTAAGAAGTCCAGTCTTACAATAAAGAGAATCAGAGCCAGGGGAGTAGATGTGGGGAGAAAAGCCAGATAATAGTGGGAAATGGTAAGGAGAATTTATAGGATTCCATAATCTATTGGACTGGAAAAAATGAAGGAATTTACTTGGGTAAACATCATTATTATTTTTTTAAATTAATTAATTTATTTATTTTGGGCTGTGTTGGGTATTCTTTTCTGTGCAAGGCCTTTCTCTAGTTGCCACGAGTGGGGTCCACTCTCAATCGCAGTGCGCGGGCCTCTCACTGTCGCGGCCTCTCTTGTTGCGGAGCACAGGCTCCAGACGCGCAGGCTCAGTAGCTGTGGCGCATGGGCTTAGTTGTTCCGCGGCATGTGGGATCTTCCCATACCAGGGCTCGAACCCGTGTCCCCTGCATTGGCAGGCAAATTCTCAACCACTGCGCCACCAGGGAAGCCCTATCATTATTTTTTAAATTGGGAGATTCAGGCAAAGTAGCAGACTTTAAAGACAAGATTTTAAACTCCAGGGTTTTTATTTTTTGTTTCGTAGTTTTTTGGAACATCTAGATGGATATGCCCAATGGGCAGGAAAAATGGTACAGGGGGCATATGGTAAGTCTGGTAGAACTCTAGATTTAAAATCCAGCAACATACTGGAGAAAGTTAAAATCAATGACTGCATGAAATTACCTAAGGATAATGTAGCGTAAGAAAATAAGAAAGCCTAGAAGAGAGCCCTGGAGAACCTCCAGCTGTTACCAGAAAGGCTGCAGGTGACATGGTAGGAATTGCTGCATGTTAGTCAAGAGGTGAACTTTGGAGTCAGGCAGAACTAAGTGAAAATCTGTCAGTCACCACCTATGTGGCCTTTGGTAAGTTATTCAAACTCTCTATGATGCAGTTTCCACATTTTTTTGAGAACTAATACCTGCTTCATAGGGTTCTAAAATGTCTTCACAATGGCAGGAAGTGCTCAATAAAACACAATAGCTATTGTTAGCAATAGTCATTGTCCTCTTAGTGATAGTAGGTGTAAAAGTCAAGAAAAATAAGGAGCAACCAGAAAGGGAAAACTTATCAGGATAAAAGATGTCTCGAAAGGCAAAGAAGAATTTCAAGCCAATGGCAATGGTCAATAGAATTAAATCCACATTAAGATGCAAACCAAATCTAATGGCCTTGGTATTTAGGAGGTCATCTGAGATGTTTGCAAAAATAATTATATCAGGCTTGTAATCATATTTTTCTTTTCACAATAGAGTTAATACTATTTCCTTTTTTTAAATTGAGGTATAGCTGACTTATAGTGTTATATTAGTTTCAGGTATATAACATAATGATTTAATATTTGTATGTACTGCAAAATGATCATTCACTATAAAACTAGTTAACATCTGTCACCACATATAGTTACAATTTATTTTCTTGTGATGAGAATTTTTAAGGTCTACTCTCTTAGCAACTTGCAAATATGCAATGCAGTACTATTAACTATAGTCACCATGCTGGACATTATATCCCCATGACTTATTTATCTTATAACTGGAAGTTTGTACTTTTCGACCCCCTTCAAGTTATTACTATTTCTTGACATTTCATTTTGTAATTCACTCACCCAATTCATAAAGAAATAATGGGGATTGTTTTCAAAGTAAAATTTATGAATATATTAAAATCTGCCACTAAGCAATTATGAAAGAGTAAGGATCACCTTTGGTGTGTCATTTTGTTTTCTTTCCATCTAATAATACTGGCAAAATCTCCTTTTCAATAGGGATTTACAATGGTTTCCAAGTCTTCAGAATTCTTGGCAAGAAACACTTGTCATAGAAAGGTTTCTCTTAAAAATACTGATATCACCTCTACTATATCCATCTCTCAACAGAACTCATGGTGAGAAAGTAAGAAACAGTAAGAAATATCTCTTCAGGAAACTTCTTCCTCCAGGTGTCTTAATTTTTATTTTATTTTATTTTTTAAGGCAGCATAGTTGGAAACACCTTGCATCCAAAAGGGCTTAAGAGAAAAATGTCACAAAACCAGAGAATATACTAGGATACTTAAGGTAGGATAGGAGAGTTCAAGGACTAAAACTAGATAAGCAAGAACAAAGGAACAACAACAATAAAAAAAAAAAGATACTTGGGAACCTTGAGATTCAGCCAAAACTTGAAGCTGCTGCTCAGTGTTGATAGCCCATGTACAGTGGTGACAAGTTGCTAAGGTCGGGGCTGGGGAATGTCCTGGCTCTGGCTTCAAGCAAAGCTGAGCATCTTCAAAGTGAGAGAAAGGAGCACTTCATGTGAGATGAGTTTTCCAAAGCTCTCATAGCTGTAAGTCCCCATACCTTTCTGTGCTTCTTTGTCATTGGGGTTAGAAAGTCCTAGGAACCGAAAGCAGGACAGCTAGACCAAAAAGGCACACAAAAGTCCGTTGTCAAATGTATCATTTTCAAGCTGAGGGTGCATATACTACATGCATAGAAAAGGCATACCAGCCTAATCATAATGGAAATGGTTATTTCACATTTAAGACCCTGAGAGAGTGTGAAAATCTAATCCACCTATGATTCATTTTTATCCCACACATTCTTAATTGAAGAGACAGAAAGATGCTATTCTTTAAAAAATAAATTGTCTGGCTTAGAAACTATATCTGAAAAATAGCAGTCGTTTATATTAAAATCAATGAAAAAAATATCTGTGTTCCGTATTACTGAGTATGACTGCTCCTTGTCAAACTACAGATAAAGCCGTAGAAAGGCATACTCTCAAGTCTTTCAACTTGAAGGCAACTCTGAAACCAAAATAAGCAGAAGTGGCTTGGGGGGGGGGGGGGGGGGGGGGAAGGATTGAATTCTCACTCCCCACCTCCCTTGTTGTTAAATAAATATTCTATTTGTTTCCTGCTTAAAACTTGGCACATACAACAATTCTCTTACATTATAAATGTTTACCTTGATTTTGATCTATATTTTCTATGTCAAGTATATTTCTAAATTTGAAATTTTATAAAGTATTATGTGGAACAACACCTACCTTTCATTGCAGAGTACCCCACAACATTATCAGGAATGAACATGGGAAATATGTAGCAATAATTGTATTTTGAGCACAGTGGACTCAGTATTGCCACAAAACTTTTTTTCACACATAAAAGTCTCTTTTTATATATTTTATCCTTTCTGCTGTCACTACACCTAAAATTCATTTTTGAAGTATATATTATTCACTACAAGAGGTTTTGAGTTTTTACTTTGCTTTTTAGTTATGTGTAATTTTTTCTTTTTTTTCTTTTTTTTTTTTGTGCAGGGAGTCTTCCTTAAAGAACATTTTCTGATATGTCCTTTCTTCTAGTGTTCTATTTTTTTTCCTAAAAGTAACCCTTTCATTGTGTTAATAAATAAAAATACAAAGAGCTTTATTCGAGGGTTTTAGACATTTTAAAAATCTGTCCTATTCTAATAGGAAATCTTGGAGACTCATTGAAATAGCAGCAAAGGCACACGTTTCTTTTTCTTATGAAAGATGTTTATGCGAAGAACAAAATAGACAAGAGAAAGTAACTGCTTCAGAATACTTGATAGGCACTTTAATCTTCTATTAATATGCAAATTTTGTTCTTTAGAACCCCAGTAAGAGATTTTTTTTTTCCAATCAGGCTATTTAAAAGTAGTCCTATTCTCCCAAAGGTCCTTCTTGCATGAGTCTAAGTGAAAGTGTTTTTTATGCTAATTCCCAAGATGCTCTTGTGTGCATCGTTTTCTTTTGAAATTATATGGAGTTTATTGAACCACATTTGTAAAACATTCCACAGTTGATTTCATTCTGAAGATCTCCTTTAATAGAATTGATTCTCTTGTTGATCTGTGTCGTAGGAGAATGTTAAAGAAAATCAGTTTTAACAACATGGAAGAAATAAGAAAGGGCTTGTGGACAGAAATGAAGATACAAGCTTATGAACAGGCAAAGGACATTTTTGTTGAGTAATTAACCTCATAAGAATTTGAGCCTACTAAAAACTATTGCATTGATGTTACAATTGTAAAATACATCTTCATATACATAAATCTCAAGAGTAATCAACAAGGTACATGCCCATAGGCTTTGGCTTTTTTTCAGGCATTTATTCACCACATTACATTTCTTTTCAACACCTTGCCTCTTCAAAAAGGCTATAATTATAACAACAATGCAATGACAATCCCCTTATTGGTATAGAAATTAAGACAAATAATAAAATTATTTTTGTATAGTCATGTTGTTCTCCACACACCAACCACCTCAGCTACCCAGTTCATATTACAAAGAATGCAACATTTTACATTATTTCAATTCTTGCCATACTGATGGAGGACATCTCAAACATGTTATCAAAATGGTGATCTAATATTTTTTCCAGGGAACGGGTATTTATTATTTATCTACCTTGTTACAGTTATAAAAAACAAAATCTGGGAAATTTTTTGAGTGAATAATGTTTCTTGTGGACTAACAGGACTATTCTGATTTTTTAAATTTATCAATTAATAGAAGTTGTGACCCCTCACTCCCCAAGATATCTATCCCTACCTCAGAAATATCGGCTATATATTTTTTCCTAGCATAAAAATACTCTTTAGAGTACATTACAATCCAGGCATAAAATTCAATCTCAACATGCCTCTTTTAATTTTTTTTTTTTAGCAACAACAGTACGCTTCACCTTTATAACCTAACCTATATACCCAATGGGGGATTCTAAATGACATTTGTTACCCTGAAGATTAAATCACACGGAAAGAGAAGTTTTACTAACATGAAGGAAAAAAAGGCATGTTTTCTCCTGACTCTGTGCCTTTTCAAATCAATTTCCCTTTGGCTAGAGTATTTCTCCATCTCCTCCACCTGGCAAAATTCTTCAAGGTCTAAGTCAAACACCTTTTCTAATAACTTCTGTTGATCCTTCCACTATCCCCAGGTAAAATGGATTATTCCATGTGTTAAAAACAAAACACCACCACCAACACCAGCAACTCACTGTGTCTCTTACATATCTCTCTCACAGTAGTTAACACAGATATGGAATTGTTTTGTTTACATGCCAGTTTTCTCTAACAAAAGTCCAGACATCTGTCTTTCTTATCTTTTTAATTCCCAGAACATAGCAAAGATTCAATAATTTACCTGCCTAGCCCACTTTGTGTGCTTAACTACTAAATAATGAGAAAATGAAGATGTATAGAGGGGTAAAGTTTTAGGGGTAAGAGTTTATCCTGATCTTTATGATGTTTCCTGACGAGATTAATCATAAAATCAAGAGCTACTGATGCTATTTTTCTTTAAAAAGCCCACTTTCACATTGTAAATATTAGGTAGAGTTCCAGAGGTGTTTTCGGTTATATAGTGGTATGTTGATTAGAGAGAGAAGAAAGTCCCTAGAGCGCTGAAATGTATAGCAACTTCTTCGAAATTTGCTGGTTGATGTCTGGAAGAACTAACCTGACAATACAAAAATCTCATTCCTTAGCAATAACAACTGTGGAGTATTGATAACCAATAATTCAAATCTCTCTGCAGATTTAACAAACAGTACCTACTTTGGGACCTAGATGCAGTGAAAAGCATGTGATTTTAGCAAGCAAGAGGAACTAACAACAGTCACACACAAAAATTGATAGAGTGGGTTTGAGGATTGGTTTAGAAAGCACAGAGCTGACTGAGTTATTACCACTTGGTGCATTAGGAATAATAGCTGTGCAGACCCTGTATAGTTATAGACACCAGCTCAGCAAAATCTACTCTTGCCCAGAGAGGAATATTTATATTTGGTATATAAGTTTTTTCAAAGGCATAAGAAGTCCACAATATATACTTGGAGGGAAATTGTTCCACAGATAAAAGTAAAAAATACTATCTCAATTGTTAAGTGGGTAACCCATGGGCATTAGAACCTAGTATCTAGTGAGGCTACTAGCTGATGCCCTGATCAAAGTCTCATCAGTATAACTGTGTTCCCTGGGATAAATCAGAACAAAGAATTCAATACATTGTTCTATAATAACATCCCTGAGAAAGCCCCTACCAGGCAGCTATGACTCACTTGGGATAAGAGATACATCTAATGTATTTAGCAACGATTACTACTGGCTGTTGTCATTGTCTTTGAAGTTAAAGTAGTTGGCCTTCTATCAACCGTTAGTCTTCAAAATGAAGAATTTGTCATATTTAAATTTTCAACCATGACTAAATGTAAGCCACAAGGATATGTGTTTCTGCTACCGAATATTCTGAGAAAATCTGTGGGCCAGCAGAATAAATGATATTTTTTTAATGGTCTTTTTCCAATAAAACAACTAACTTTTGCTTTATACTCTAAGAACTTCTGTAGAAAATAGAAACTAGAGAGAATGAGGTAAATTCCTACCCTTGGAGTAATATGAACAAAAAAATAAAATAGTCAATGACCACAGTTTGACATTATTTCTACTCTCTTTGGCATTAGATACACCATTTGTACTGTGTATTCATTTCCACTGAAGCTTAAATTTGGAGGAATATGCTTCAACCTGTGGTCTGAGAGAAAAGGTAATTCTAAAGACAGATTTATACGATGAACTTTGCATGTCACCAGAATGCAAATAAACTCATAAAGAAAAGCCCTATCAGAAGAATTAACCCTAAAATGCAAAAAAAAAAAAAAAAAAAGAAAAAGACATGACGCAGTGTGTCTTGTTTTGATAACATCGAGCATAATATTTTAAAAGATTGACAAATTTCCTTATTTTGTACCATAAGGAAATTTCTTAGTAAATGAGAAATTCTTCACATAGCTTGTCGTGTCCTTACCAGCCAACCAGAGAATTAAATTGCTATTCGTGCTTAGCAAAGTTCAAGAGGGCAGTTACTGAGGTCAAATTTTCCAGGACCTTTGAAGCTAATTAGTATGAATTCAAAGGTTATTCTCTGGAACGCTAAAGAAGTTGCTGACTAGTCTCTATTTTCCTTTCTGGCACTCTTTCTTATAAGCTAAGGCATCTTACAAGACTTTTTTTTTTTTTTCCATTTTCACCATTTAAATTCAATTATAAATCTATACATGTAATAAAACTCCAAATACGAATCTATTTTTTCTATCCCCATGCTGAAGTGAACCTGATTTCAGTCATAAAAAGACTAACAACACACTTTTAACATGGTGTACACATATTGGGAACTTTTTCTGCTTATAGGCTGGTAATTTATCTTTCCACAGGTAACTGCTCACTGTGCACAGAGGCTTAACTATTGTTTAGTAGTATTATTGTCAGACCACTTCACTAGTTCATCAAAAGCACTCTTAGGATGATTGCTCAGAGTTCTGGGATCAGGAATGTAAATAACTTGTTTTAAGGAGAGAAATCATCTTTTAAACAAATGAGACTCTTCATCCATTTGAGTCTCTTGTAACAAGTTTAAGTTTAGCATAGTCAAAACAGAACTCCTAGTTCCACCATCTCCATGTCCATCCCAAACCATTCCTCTTATCTTCCTATTTCAATGTGTGATATCCACCCAATGGCTTCAGATATAATCCCTGAATCATTCTTGATTCTTCCCGCACCCTCAATTTTCACACCCAACCTATTAACACTGTTGGAAGCATCACGAAAATAGATCTTGAATCCATCTATCCACCTTCATAGTCACTACCTATCGTTTAGACCTCATTATTACAAAGTCTCCCACACTCCCTATTTCTACCCCTGCCCTGCTTCTTTAAAGGCCATTTTTTGTGATTTAAAACACAAATCATCTAATCTTACTCAGCTTTTGAAAACTCTTCCACAAGTTCCCATTGGACCTAGAATAAAATCAAAGCTCCTTGCATCAGTGCAACTTAAAATGCGGTGCCAGTTTGTGACATAAGTGCAAATATGAAGAGTAAATATTTAGAAATGTTTATACTCATGTGACAGTGCTGTGACACACATATATATATATGATCAGTGAACTTGTTTTGTTGCAAAGGCGTAGACCAGCTCATGTTGCCAGAAATCACGTGGTGAGTTGTATGCGGCTCAATATGCTTATGAGTTTTAGACAATAGAATCCTGTGTTGGTTTGCTATGGACTAGAAATATATATATATTTTTAATGAATAACCCTTCAGCACAAATAGTTTGAGAAACTCTGATGTACATGTTCTGGCACCGACCTCCTCTTCAGCCCCTCTCCATGTACTTGCCCCCTCATTTTCTTCATCACAGAAACCTTCTGACTTCCAGAACAATTAATGATCTATCTCTCTTAAGCCTTTGCACATGCTCTTCCTTATGCCTATAATAATCTTCACCTCACCCCATTTCCTGCTTTACCGTATTCTTACTTTTAAGAGTTGGGTTTGTACCTTCTATTTAGAAAAATCCCACATGCTTTTTCCCTCCCAAATGATCTTTTTCCAATTTCCTCTCTTGTTTTGCAGAACTGTTTCTTCTCATTTGCTCTGAAGGATTTTTTTCCCCCTGCTTTTTTTTAATGCCCTCTTTTCCTTAGCAGTTGTCTTCTAGACATGCTTCTGCACATGAGGTGGCTTCTCCCCTGCTTTCTATTGAATAGCTTTGGGCTGACATGTGCCCATTTCATTCTTTCAGCACTCTGAAATATAGTGAACAAAAAAGTATATTTCCTTTTAACTTTTCCAATCTCAGCTCATTTCAGGTAGCAAATCAAGTGGTCTCCAAGTGTAAAACAGTCCAGAGCTTGGGGTCGGGGGGGAGAAGCAGGCAAATATTGTTCATAGTATTATGGGGGGAGGGGGCCTAAAAAGGAAACTAATAAGAAAAAAATGATGGCTCCAGACAAAGCTATCAATTTCACCATTTAAAAATATGAAAAGCTGAATATATTCCTTTACTTCTACATTGCTTTAAGACTTTTAAAGTAAATTTGTGGAACTCAACCAAAATAGGTTGCTGACCTCTGATTTTGGTAACTTGGATATTCTGCAGGGCCAAATGTAAATAAAACTAAGCCTTGGGTGAAATCCATGTGAACAGAATTTCTTGTCAATTATATGGCTTTGACAAAAGATTTGCAATTAAATATAATGACTGGGTACATGTAATATTAACTGATCTAAAACAGTGTTTTTTCTCTGCTAAACCCACCATTTTGAGATCATAGTAATCCTTAATGATCTTAAATATATTTATACATAGGTGGAGATCACTTAAATACATCAAAAAATTTTAAATTTAGGTGTTATAATTCCTTAGGGCTATAAGAAAGAGTAGGAAATGCTAAATATATTTGTTGTTCAATAGCAGAAGAGAAAATTTTGTAATTCTTTAATTTTTAGAACTATTACTACAGGGAGGATAGCATGTATCTGTAAGCATGCAAGCTGTCAGTTGCTAGGCTTAGAAGTATTAGAAGAAACAAGGGGAAATAAGATATTTGGGCAATGCTTTAAATTACAACAAAACATCATTGTCATTCTATTAATAAAACTCTTTAAGTAACAACATGTATCTCCAGTCAGAAGGAATGGAGATCAGAAAAAAAGCAAATCTTTGTCCAAGTTCTTCTTTCCAAGGGCAAATTTGTTAGGTCATGAAGGTGCTGTGCCTTAGGTCAAAGGAAGAATCATGGAGGGTTTGCCTCATCTTGCCCCAAACCGTGAAAACTTCTTGCAGACTCTCCTGTTCCCTCCTTCTCTAGCCATTCCAAGTCCTACCATCCATTACCTGAACCACTGCAATAGTCTTCTCTCTGTCTCCCTGCTTCCAAAACTTTGTCTTTAATTCATTATTCCCCTGCAATCACAATTATCTGTCTAAAATATAAATTGAATCTGCTTAAGTCCTTCCATTACTTTGCCATTGTCCTTATATCCTTTCATGGGCCACAGGAAGGATGTGGCATGCATAGTCTGGGCCGCACCTCTCTCTCAACCTCGTTGCATCCCATCCTAACCTGGCTCTCCATGTGCATTTTTTGTGGGGGAGAGGGAGTGTTCTTCAAAAAAAAAAAAAAAATAGGAGGAAGAAGGAAGAGGAAGTGGGGGGAGCATTAAGGAGAAAGATAATTATTAAGTAGGAGAGGATAGAGGGAATGTTGGAGAGAAATATTTGAGGAAAGATCTGTGTCCTGTTTGTTTCTCAAATGGTAAGTTTTCTGAGTACTAGGCCATGTCTATTTTTCCCTTCATTGAACACTCAGAGCCTAGTTCAGTGCTCTATAAACAATAGGCACTTGATAAATATATATTCATTTGTTTTAAATTTTCAAAACCTAGTGAAATGGAGAATCGGGTGCACTCGTAATTAATTTTCAATAGTTCTGTCTGTTGAACAAGCAATATAACATTTTTAGAAATCTTAAAAGTACACAAAAGTAGAAGTGAAATCAATACTACTGTCACCTCCCAAAGATTAATTATGACTAACACTTGATACACATCCTTGAAAACTGCACTAGTCAAATTTTTCTGCCTTTTTTCCTCCCTGTTTTTAAGAATCAGCTACATGCAATTACATGTTCTTTCCATTTCTCCCAACAGCATAACATAGATATTTTCAATATGGCACACATTTACTAAAAAAACAAAGTATCAATTTCACTAACTAAGTAATATTTCCAGGTCACTTATTTTAGCTCCAAATAATTTGGAGGAATTCATTAACCCTTTATCCTAGCACTTCCTAAACTCTTTTGCCCCCAGACCTGCCCCCACTGCTAAGACTGTGGTGTCTAACAATGGAGAAAGAGAATTCTCCAGTTTCTTGACACACCCATTTGTCCCGGTAGGAAATGCCACGCCTGACCCGAACAGCCCGTTTTGTGGAATCAGCCAGATCTCTAGAATGTACCCCAAACTCTTCTACCTCATATGGAAGAGAATTTCTGGCCTCATTGGATTCTTTTAAAATGTAAGGCTCTTCTGGCTGAAGAAAGAGCTGTGTACGAAGCCAGGTGTTCTTCCTTCCGTCTTGATTTTCCTCCTTCTAAGTAAGGAGTTAACAACACCTGGCAGGACTTCCTCTGCCCTCTGGTCATCTTGCCAGATTTTCAGGGAATGATGCACTGAACAAAAACATTTATATATTAGAGCCCAGATTTTAAGTGCAGAAGTGTCAGGTTGTGTTTATTTTATATTTAAAAAAGGAAATTTTTAGGAGTATTTTCTTAATATTAAGAAAAGTTACTTACAATAATATAGAGTTAAAAGCAAGAAATATTATTCTATTATTCTATTCTATTTTCAGTTACTCATTATATTTAAACACATAGTAAATGGACATAGGCGCCTGAGTTTAAATCTTAGATCTACAACTTGGCTTGTAAACTTGGGTAAATTATTTAACCTCTCTGTGCTTCAGCTTTCTTTTATTTATTTATTATTGAGGTGAAATTCATATAACATACAGTAACCATTTTAAAGTGTACAATTCAGTGACATTTAGTGCATTCACAATGCTATGTAATCATCACATCACATCTTTCTAGTTTCTAAACTTTTTCATTACCCTAGAAAAACACTGCATACCCATTAAGTTATCATTCCACATTTACCCCTACACTTACCTCCTAGCAATTACTAATCTGACTTCTGTCTCTTTTTGCTTATTCTGGATATTTTATATAAAAAGAGTTATGTATGTGAATTTTTTGCCTGGCTTCTTTCACTTAGTATGATGTTTTCATGAATGGGTTTATTTACCCATTCATCTGTTGATGGACATTTGAGTTAATCTCTTTAATGGGGATATTAAGATTGTAGTCCTTATCTTAGAGGGTTGTTATGAGTATTAATTAATTAATATTTGTATATTTAGAATATTTCCTGTTTCAGTGTTTCTTAAATTACATGAAAAATATAATTTTCTATTTGGAACTGTGTATGTGTTATTCATATTTACATATCATAGAAACTGCTGGTCATAAATGTTTCAAAATAGTTAACAGTTATTTTCCTAAATGTTAGTATCGTGGATGGTTTTTATTTTTTCTGAGGGCTTTTGTTTTTCAAATTTTATTTAAATGTATCTCTTTTATATAAAATATGTGAAAATTAAGTTCATTGTCAGATACACATATAATTACCTTTATGTAATTTCAGAATCGTTTCTATCCATTTGGAATTTGTCTAACACAAAGAAATGGTTTAATAGGTGCATGGGCATGTGGAATTTAAGAATGTTCTTTGCGGTATGCGGGCCTCTCACTGTTGTGGCCTCTCCCATTGCGGAGCACAGGCTCCGGACGCGCAGGCTCAGAGGCCATGGCTCACGGGCCCAGCCGCTCCGCGGCATGTGGGATCTTCCTGGACCGGGTCACGAACCCGTGTCCCCTGCATCGGCAGGTGGACTTTCAACCACTGCGCCACCAGGGAAGCCCAAGAATGTTCTTTTTAGACTATATTTATCTGCCTTTCAAGTGACATCTGTCATAAGTAAGATTTGCTTTAGATATTCTCTGCAGCCTCTCCATTCCTGCATGTTATTACCATGGTCAAGCTCATGATTTGGGGGCCTACTGTCCAAGCCCAGACCCCCCAGTTTCCTCTGTTTTATTTGTGGTCCAGGGGGGAATATTGGTGATGCTGCAAAGACACAGTCAGCAAATGAAAAGCTGCTGTCACAGAGCCACACTGCAGTGGCAGTCAAGAGCCATTTTTCCAAAAGGAATCATTGCTCTGACCCTAAACAGGCTTGTAGTGGCTTCAGTTCTACTAGTGTTGAAAATTGCAGGTGAGGCCTGTTAGGCATCAGGTAGGAGAGTGAGAGAAGTGAACAGCAGTTGTCCAGGCCTCGTTGGCATATGTGTGACCCATGACAGCACGAGGCATTCTTATACTAGGTTCTAGGTGCAGATATCAAATGCAGAGAGTCTGTTGTCTTCTTTAGACAATAGCCTAGTCATTGCACCAAACCTTAGTCTTCTGTAGACTGAAATTTAAATATAGAAAGCAGATATACTACTTTTCCGTTTGTTACTGAATCCAGACATATAAGTTGAGGAAAACAGATGATATCCTTTAATCACCCATTTTTAAAAGTAAAGTTTACAGAATAAATTTTCTACTCCTTGACTATGGGCCCAGAAAGCAAATAGCTGTCACTTCATTATGAGGCCTGGCTTTCTGTGGTGCCAAATGTTCTATTTTCCATTGTTATGAACAGAACAGGCCAAAGTGATATTCTGTGATACATGTAAAAACAATTCAATTGCATCACTCTTTTCTGTTTTTGTACAGCATATTTTGAAACATAAGGCATCAAAATAATTTCTATCAATATCACTTGGGACTACTTTATATAAAAATTTCTGCATGCTGTCCTTTGCAATTTTTTTCTATCAATCAATATATTCCTACTGGACCTTAAAAACTATAGCTGTTTTATTCTTTATTGTAACTACTATGAATAAAGGGTAAAGAAAAAAACCCACAAAGTTATTGGAACATTTTCATAAAACTAAAGAGTTATGTCAGTAATAATATTCCTAAAGGAAAACAGATTTCTTAAAAGAAAACAAGATCAAGTAAAGTGTAGAGTCACTTTCAGATTAGGCAAAAATGTCTTTTTATCCTCTTTTATTTTAATTAAAATAAATGAAAACAAATTGGGATTAGAGAAATCATACCTCACTTCCTACACAGTATTTCAGGCAAGTCTACTATATGACGTCAGGCAAAATTGAGCAAAGAGTCTTACAAATTACACTCCTGGATTTCATGACATGATCTCATGTTCCACCAGTACAATGCTTCATAAGATGGCAGGAAATTGCCCTGTCCTGTGGTACCACTGTATACTATTATTAGGAACGATGTAACAATTCAAACGCATGTTACATTAAAGAGGTTCAATGACTTTACCATACCAAAATGCCCCCTGAAAAATAATTTGCCATTATATCATGTAATACTAGATGTATTGAAAATCTTTGTCATTTCAGTATGAATCTAACAAATAATTGTCCAAGTCCAAATATCTCTAAGTTGGGCAGAAATGAGTGTTTATTTTGTCTAGATTAAATCTTTGAAAAATGTAATTAACATGGTACATGAGTCAAAGATTTCTGGAAAAGTGTTCTATTCTTTCACAGGAAAGGATGGATAGAGGTAAAGGTACTCCCTTGTGTTTACCTGCCAGAGGTCAACTCAGTGAGCCCATGGAGCACACATGGTCTTTTCCTTGGCCCCTGTTACCATCCTTCACACTGAGGCCAGAACAGATTTTTTTTCCACATTATTCCCTGGCTTAAAATCCTCAGATGTCTTTCAGTCACACTGAAAAGAAACATAACTCTTTTTTTTTTTTTCCCGTATGCGGGCCTCTCACTGCTGTGGCCTCTCCCATTGCAGAGCACAGGCTCTGTGCGCGCAGGCTCAGCGGCCATGGCTCACGGGCCCAGCCGCTCCGCGCATGTGGGATCCCCCTGGACCGGGGCCTGAACCCATGTCCCCTGCATCGGCAGGCAGACTCCCAACCACTGCGCCACCAGGGAAGCCCTAAACATAACTTTTTTTTTTTTTTCTGCCCGTAAGGATCAATACATCTGGCTCCTGCCCATCACTCTGAATTCATGTTGTACCGCCTTCCCCTTCACTCTTTGTGCTAAGGTCATGCTAGGCTTTCTGATCTTGAACATGATTAGATCTTGCACAGCTAAGGGCCAATACCATAGGCCAACCAATCACTGTCCTATCACCATCCTTGATTTTCTTCCCAGACTTACCACCAACCAAAAATTCATTATCTGTCCAACATTCCCCTCCTGAGCTAGATGTTTAAGAATGAGGATTTTGCCTGTCTTACCTATCTTTTGGCACACAGTAAGTTCTCAAATCGTATTTTCACCATGAATAGCCATATATAATGACCAATGAATTTGTATTAATATTTTTCAGAAAATTCCTCCAGTGAATATCTAACCAAGTATGGCATTGAATAACCATGGTAAAAAAAAAAAAAAAAAAAGTGGAAAACTGTCTAAGGAACTCTTCTGATTAATTTTAAAAGTGATGATTTTATATTTTTAGTGAAAGTTAACACCGTTAACTCGGAAAAAATATTTGGGAATAAAGCCTAGAAAGAAGCAAGGTCAAGACCATGGTTTTCTATATGACTAGAAAACAAAAAGCCTTCTATCACTAATCATATGTTAGCATCCCACGAAGATGTAAGTGAGAAGGGGAAACGTTTCCATAAGCCAGTATTTCTTTGGATATTGAAATTACATAATATACTACTTTTAAAAATCAGTACTAAGCACTAATACAATGATGCTTTAGAAAGAATCTGAAGATCTTAGTGGCTTAATGCATACATAGGCCATATTATATGAATGAATAAAGGTCCGCCAACACTTGCGTTCTGAAAATCTAGTTTAGTCATACTCCTATTTTGGTATGCAAATGTCATGCTTATGTTGTTTTTTTGTTTTGTTTTGTTTTGTTTTTGCCGTACGCGGGCCTCTCACTGTTGTGGCTTCTCCCGTTGTGGAGCACAGGCTCCGGACGCGCAGGCTCAGCAGCCATGGCTCATGCGCCCAGCCGCTCCGCGGCATGTGGGATATTCCCGGACCGGGGCAAAAACCTGTGTCCCCTGCGTCGGCAGGCGGACTCTCAACCACTGCGCCACCAGGGAAGCCCATGTTTATGTTTTTAAAACTGTATTATTAATCTTAAAATTGTTTCACTGTTAAACATTTAATACATGCACATACACATGTAATATAAATTATCACTTTGAACATGGTAACCTGTCTGTATCTGTTTTCTCATCAGCAAAATGGAGATAATAATACTGACTTCATAAGGTTATACAAGTATTAAATAAGTTCATAATTGTAGAGAACCTAGGAGAAAACATGGAATATAGTAAGCAATAGAAATTAAATAACTATATATAAATCAACTTTTTAAAGTGCACTAAATATGTCTAACCCCCATTAGTCCATAGCTTTTTTTAATCACATGTACCAATATTAAATACTTGGTAAATGCTTAATTCCTAATGAATCAAAAGTATTTATAGTAATCTGGAAAAGGATAATGAAAACTTAAGAGAAATGACTTAAAGAAACAAAATGAAGAGGTTACATTACTACTGATAAAGTAATCCATTTATAAGATTAAATTAATTCATCCTCAAGGAGAAGAAAACACTAATGGCATTAGTAAAATGCTCAATAGTTGACAAGCACTTTCACATACATTGTCTCATTTAAGTTTCATAATTATATGTATGATGACTGAAATATAAAATGTTTATGGTATTTACTCATAATCATATTTCTAATAAATCCTGATGCCAGTTCAATTTGTAGCCAAGTATTGCTTTCATAACATTTTATATCTCCTTTCAATTCACTGAAGAAAATGTACATATATAGTTTTTAGTTTCATATTATTTTGTTCTTTTAATAAATATTTTTGAGCACCTACTATGTGCTAGGTATTATTCTAGGTACACAAGATGCAGTAGTTTAAAAAAAAAAAAAGACTCAAAATGTAGAGCTTACATCCTATATCGTCTAGAGCAAGAGATAGACACTAAAGAAGATTAAGTAAAACATGGAGGCTTCAGATGGTGGCCAATGCTGTATAGAGTCAAGTAAAGCAGAAGGCATGCCAGGGAAATGAGGAAGTTACAACTTTAACAATGTGCTCAATCAAGTGTTTAGGGAAAGTCTCAGTAAAAAGCTGTAGACTTGAAACTAACCTTGTGACCTATTGTGGATATCTTGAGGAAGCTCATTCCAGGGAAGGGTAAACCCACATAGGAGATTGTCTGGCATTTTTAAGGACACCAGGGGACCTAAGCCAGAGTGAGGAGTAAAGTAAGAGGTAAAGTAACAAAGGTAGTGGAAAGTCAGATGGTTTACAGCCTTGTAGGTCATTTTAAAATCTTCGGTTATTTTCTAAGTGAGCTGGAAACCAAGTGGAGAATTCTATGCAGAAGAGTGGCATGATTTGACTATGTTTCAAAAGGATGACAGCATTACGACTCTTACTGCTGAACTGATTAGGGTGGAGGGAAGGGGCCAGGAGACAAGGGCAAAAGCAGAGAAATCGATGTTAGAAGTCTCCTGCAGTAACTGGGGAGAAAGATGACAGTGGCTTGGTCTAGGAGATTAGCAGAGAATCTGGTAAGAATAGTTAGATTCTGGTTATATTTAAAGGCTAAAGTCAATAGAACTTGATGATAAATGGGATATGAGGTGTAAGAGAAAGAGAGGAGTGAAGGCTGATTTGAAGGCCTTGGGCCTTGTACCATAGAAGAATGCGATAGCTGTTAACTAAGATGGAGCAGGCAGCGTGTTGGAAGACGAGTTTGGGTGAGGATATGGGGGAGATAAGGTATTTTATTTCAGACATATAAAATATGAAATTCATATTAGATAATCAAGTGAAGGTATTGAGTAGGCAGTTTGTTATCTAAATCTATAGTGAAGAATAGAAGGTCAGGACAAAGTATAAATTAAAGATATATGTGTGTACACACACACTATATACTGTATATACTACTTACCATGTATATAATATTTATATATGATTATATATTACATGTATAATATTTAAGACTGAGACTAGAAGAGAGCAGCAAAGAAATGAGAATAGAGAATAAAAGCAGATCAGGGCCAAGAAGAGGAGAAGGAATCAATAAATTGGTTTATGTTGCTATTGATGTAAACAAAAGTTACTTCAAAGGACAGTGGGCCATTATTGTCAAGTTCATACAATGAGATATTTATATAATGGTTTGTTGAAGAAAACTATAGAAATATTGGTCAATCCTTCATCCCACATTCTCACCATTTACCTATGGTTCATAAGCAAAATGGCAAAAAAATCCATTTCATAATAGGCAAAAAAATTATGGAAAAGATGAAAATGTGATTATAGTGGTATAAACCTTAAGATTAAATAGCTTGAAATTTTCCTTCACATCATGCCAAATGCAAGTAAGTGGGAGCTGTGACCAATTTCAGTCAGTTGTTTGACCAGGAGATAATAATGATAGTACAAGAAAGTAGTAAAGGCAGGACTTTTTTCCTCTGTCCTAATAGATCTAACCATGGTCATTCTATCTTGGAAAGAACCAGTCACAGATTTTCTTCTTCCAAAGAATAAAACCTAAATTTATTCCAAATATGATTTATGTAACTATAAATTCATTTTACTCACTCTGGAGGAGAATCAGAAGTAGGATATCGAGAAACTGGCTTCAGATTGGTTTTTGAAAATAATCATCACTGCTATAAACTACATGCTTGCTACTTGCCAAAATCTCCACTCAAGCCTCTTTAGAACATTATTTTTATATATTGAACAACCCGTTAATAATTAAAATATAATTCAGATGAGATTAAGAAATTGATGTTCTTCTTTCCTTCTAACTTAAAAAGGCTTAAATGAAGGGTCAAATTATAAAGGTAACTGTAATACCCATAAAAGGTATATGGTAGTGGTACCAACTGAGCAAACGTTACAAAATTATGAGATAGAATAGCTCTGCCAGATGGGCAAATGTAAAGATTTCATTTCAGAAAATAAGAAGTATCTCTTTGAATGCAAGGTTTGTTCAAACCACAATATGTTTTTTTCTCTTAACCTGATTTCTATTTAATCATTCAAGTCTCATGAAGACAGAAAAAGAACAGATACAGCCACAGAAATACAAGTTGAATATTTTCCAGTGATTCATTCCATAAGCACATTCACAAATATATTTTTCTGTTATTTATATCAATGATGATCAATTTATACTCAAAATATACTTCTCTTGCTATCTACACACTGAGAGAAACAAACCAAAAGGTACAGATGATCTCTCTGTATGATTTCCAGTCAAGCATTTATGAATTGGTATTTTTTAAATTAATTTTTAAAAAAATATTTATTTTTGGCTACGTTGGGTCTCCATTGCTGCACGTGGGCTTTCTCTAGTTGCGGCGAGCAGGAGCTACTCTTCGTTGCGGTGCGCAGGCTTCTCATTGCAGTGGCTTCTCTTGTTGTGGAGCCCGGGCTCTAAGCATGCGGTCTTCAGTAGCTGTGGCATACAGGCTCAGTAGTTGTGGCTTGTGGGCTCTAGAGCACAGGCTCAGGAGTTGTGGCACATGGGCTTAGTAGTTGTGGCACACGGGCTTAGTAGTTGTGGCACACGGGCTTAGCCGCTCCGCGGCATGTGGGATCTTCCCAGACCAGGGATCGAACCCATGCCTCCTGCATTGGCAGGAGGATTCTTAGCCACTGCACCACCAGGGAAGTCCCTATGAATTGGTTTTGAACACTGCCCTGGATAAAACTTTTTCTAACATAGCAATGTGTAAATCTCTCTTCAAGTTCAAATTGCTACAAGATATTTTTTACCATACAACACAGTTCAGCAACCTAAAGATAACTGGGAATAAAATGATCCCCTAGTAGAAGGAATTTTCTGGGGTCTCAAGTTATTCCTATATTCAATGTTCTCATGCATCTATTGTCTGAAAAAAAAATCACGGGATATCTGTCATTTTGCTTTCCTCTACAATGTAACAAATAATCAAGGAGATAAAAAAATAAAGTATATAAAGTTTCCAAAAATTTATCAACACCAAAAAGTAAAATCATATTTTGGTACAAAAGGGGAGAAATAACACTTTTTTCTAAATCAGCACAGGCACATTTACCTTATAAAGACTGGTACCCAGGAGGAAGAATGCCATTCATTTCTCGTAAGTTATACAAGGAGTCAATGGCAGGTGTTAAGCATGAGATAGAAATGAAAAATCTTCAAAGCAATAACAGACATATGAAACACATCCCAAAGGGAAATAGGAGAGCCACAGAAAAGAAATAAAGTGAGGTGAATACAACCTCACAACTAGTGCAAATCCCTCAGGAATGCTCCTAATATGAACCGTTAAAGCCATGTGTTTAACATTTGATAAATCTAAGTTTTTCTTTGTCAAATGGGGAAGCTCCAGGCGCAGTAAGCATTAGCCTTATCCCATAAAAGGCATTATATTGTCTGTCTTTACATTTCATTGCAAAATGACTTTACAAACATGTACATACAGAACTTGCTTCTATGTTTCATTCTTATGAGTTAAATAAATAGATAACCTTCTTGTTTGAATAGTAAGTTCAGTGAGTTCATTCTTTTAAAAGATGGTTATTGAAATATATCATGACCACGTCTACATAATGGAAACATCAGAAACAATCTCCTCCATGCTTTGCTCTGCACATCTTTTTTACTCAAAGTGGCATGTCTAAAAGGTTCAGTGAGAAAACATTGTATCTTCACAGCAGATATGTTGCCAAGCATGTGTTTCATCCCCAGTGAGAAGCTGCCAAAATAAAAATAGAGAGATGTATAATAAGAATGTGGTATGAAAAGAAAATGGATGTGGATGGTTTTGTTCCAGATCTTTCATTATGTGGCCTTGGGCAAGTCATGTTCTTACTGTAGATTTCAACTCTTCCTGTGTAAAATGAAATTGTTCACTAAATAATCTCTAAGGCCCTCCCATCTCTAACACTCTGTATTTCCAAGCTGGTATTAAGCACAAAAATAATCAACTATGACTGTAAATTCCACTGTGGTTGGTCTGTTTATCATCCTTCCCCGCCCGAGCACTTGTGTGCTAGGCACTGTGACAAATTCTTAACAAAATATTATTTATTTAATCCTCATAACAACTCTATGAGCAAGGTATTATCATTCCCTCCACCATTTTACAGATGAGGAAACTTAGAGAAGTTAAATGATTTGCCATAAACTGTATATTGAATCCAATATAATAATCCATAATAACTCCATTCTCTACTGCCTCCCAGTCAGAAAGAAGAAAAAACAATTCTTCCAAGGAAAAGAAAGTTTAACCAAGCTCTTTGAAATAGCCCAATTAGGAAATGAAGTGATTAAGAGTCTTATTTGGAAGTCAAGAAAGCAAAATTGATTCCATAAAATCAAAATAAACTGACATGGATTAAGACTCTCATTTCTAATTGCTTTTTTTTTTAGTCGCAGAGATTTTTACTACCTGGAGATTGCCTGGAGCATTGACCCCATAGTCCCATGAAAAGTGAAGAGACAACTGAAGTGAGACAATAAGGCCACCTTAACGGGCTCCACACATTAGAATTTTGGCCTAAAACAGGAGAGGCAGCTAACATTTATTCAGCATTTAAGATTGTTCAATAACTAATCTAATCTATCTTGAAATCCTAAAGCATTTAGACCTTTTCTCCTTCTCTCACTATAATTCCCTGTGTCAGCATATAAAACATCTGCTCAACTTAAAAATGTATAACATAAAGAACAAAAACTACCCATGGCAGGATTACTACAAGTACCCTGCCTCCGTATTTTTCCAGAATGCTCAAATTCTAGGACAGTTCTGGTTGAGGGTGCTCCTCTTCCCAGAAATATTTGCAATCCAGAAGACTTGCCAAAGAGTTCATTTTTAAGGTCAAGGTGGAAATAACTAGAATTTTATTTCAAAGAACTTTCTACTTACAATAGTCATTTAAATAGATTTAATTATGATATAGTGTCAAATTTCACAAACCACATGGAGGAGGCCAGGGACAAGAGCACACTTGAGAAATTAGTGGGGAAAAAAACATTTCTTTACTCAGGGAACAAGCTATGCAAATTTTCCCTTCATGAAACAATCTGAGATTATAATCTAAAATTCAAAGAAACAGGCAGCGCTTTTTGGAGGCTTTTAAAGTTAGTAACCCTTTCCTTTAAAATACTTCAGTGGGCTCTCCAAAGTAGTAAGAAAAGATGCTTTTACAGTGATTTATATGGTATTTTCCATCCTAACAGCTGGACTCTTTATGTTTGTAGTATTGCCATGTGGCATATACTGTTCAAAGCAATGGAGTTTTAGAAGTCCTGAAAACAGGATGTTCACTTAAGGACTATATAGAACATGTTACAAATTTAAAATATGAAAAGGAAAAGAATTCAGTTGCAAAGAGCATGAAACATGAATCCACAAGCTTTTCCAATGCTTTTTAACGCAGTCAAAGGGGAATGAGAAATGTGCATTCTTCCAACTGTCAGCAAACATATGCATGAAGCTTAACTGGCTTCATAACCCCCGCAGGGCTTTTTCCCTTGGTTTAGCTTCATTTCCCAACAAGTTTTAGGAATCAGTAACATTGTTAAGCAGTCCTGCTCTCTTGCAACAAATCTCTGATTTTCTTTCCAAAAGGATGTATGTATTTTAGATTAGCACGTGTACGTTTCAAGATATTCTGAACGTCTAATTTACTTACATTTACCCATTTTTGTAATATATACTTACACAAAAATTGTAACAAGTTGGACAGATAAATACAAGTGCAAAAGTATATTTTGACCACAATGAAAAGTCCTTTTATTTGTTGAAACAGGAGTCTAAAGTATTTCATACTATAAACTCCTAATTAAAAATTATTAATTATAATAATATTTAAAACTAAAGAATAAATAATGTCTTGTCTTTGTTGCTCAGCAACTAAAAGAAGTAACTTCTAGAATTAAAAGTATTTTGAAAAAATCTTAGCCTCAAATGAATACTTTTCTTAATATTAAAACTGTGTATAGGACAGATTATACAAATGCAAAACTAAAAATTAAACTACTTCCTGCTTTCGGATCTAAAAATCCCAAAAGATCAAAAAATATTAGTATTAAGAGTCAAGTTTAATTACTTGCTTTAACCATGTTTAATCAATAAGACAAAAAATCCAAATATTTTGTGGATCATGTTAGAAATAACTGATTATGTGACATAAATAAGCCATCCAGATTTTTAAAAATTTATCTATATTCCTTTAAATATTCAACAACATATATAGAAGCCATAATATGGCCAAAGAAGATATCTCAAACTACATGTTTTATAAAGTAGTAGACATATGGCTGACTTGATCTGAGAACGCTTACTATGCCAAATTCAACTTCTTTCAAAATTGATTACCAAACTGTAACACAAGATAATGGCTAAAAAGAGTAATGGAATTACTTATTCAAACACCCAGTTTATGATTTGTATCATGGAATTCGTACATGTTAAAAGGGAACTCAAAATATAAAGAGCAATGACTCATATACACACATGGATAACATGCCAAATCTAAAAAATTCCAACAACAAAAATTTTTTCACCCCTCTTACCAATGTTGGTTTCTTCAACAGCATGCGAATGGTCAAAGCTGATAGTGATCTGAAACCCAGCCCTACCTCCAGCTTTTATCTTCTCTGCAATCATCATAAAAACTTTCTATATAATGTTTACATATATTAAGAGTAAGTGGTTATAGATGTGATGGGAGAGGAGGGAGATTCCTTTCACAGTATCCAAAACCTCTGACATAACCTCAAGTTTCAAGTTTACTATAATTTATATGTTCATTCATTCTTTTATTCAACAAATAGTTATTGAACACCTCTTTTATTCTAAGTACTATGGTTGGCGCAGTGGGTTCTATGGATAATGGCTCTGCTCTTATGATCCTATATTATAGAAAATAATCAATAAACAAATAAGATAATTCAGATAGGTGTAAGAGTTCTGAAGAATTAAAACTGGAAAATGGGATAGAGAATGACTGCAATGATGCCTGTTAGATGGACAGGAAAGATGTATTTGAGCTGAAACTTGGATGATGATAAAGTGGTGGTAAAGCATTGTACACAGTAGAGACAGCAAATATAAAGGCCCTTTTGCAAGGTGAACATATGTTTAAGAAACAGAAAGAAGGTCATAGCTGTTGGAGCATAGTATGTTAGGCAGAGGAATGAAATTACAGCATCAAGTCAAAGAAATAGGCATATGGGTCTCCTGCTTATGGTTGGGCATCTTATCTGAATGGCGCTTCCTAAAGTTTTAAAGAACACAACTACACAATAGTGTGCAGTGATACACTGAACATTTCATTGAAGAGGAAGCAGGAAATTCAGATTCAGTCCTTATTAGAGCTCCTTCCCAATACCTCCAGTGTGCAAACTTCATGAGTTCTTAATACCAGACCAGAGCATCAAGGAGACCTCAAAACTCCTTGGGGATCTATTCATACTATTTACCACTAATAAACATATTGTTCCAGTGTATCTTTACAATTGATGACTCAACAGTTTTTGTGCTGCATTTGGGATGGGAATTTTTCATATGCTGGGAACCCCTATACCTAGGATCCAATCACCTGTGTGTTATCTTCTGAGTACTGTCAGTTTCTCGTGTGCTACCATAAATCAGTGGATACAATATTATGCTCCCTCAACTCTGAGAGTATGTCAAAGTCTTCTTGTTCATCCTTGCCAGTGGATTAACAGTGAAGGTGCTATTTTTCTTATATTTGTTTACTCCAGTTTCTAATCATTACTCAAAAAGGAAGTTTCTGATATAGCTCTGAATGACATCTCAAATGTAAATTATTCAAATCCATTATGTGAATTTCTTTTTTCAGTACATATTCTCAAGGTTTAAGAACACAAATATAGATTACGCGTACATTGTTGCTTAAATATAAAATATTTGAGGTTTATTGTAAAGCCAATGAAATTTTTAAAAATTGCACATAGATGTTAGTCATTATAATTTTAAACTATATTTTGAAAAATTATAGAAGACGTATAATGGTCATGCAGAATATTTAGAAAGTACAAAAGAAATAAATAAGAATCAAAGTGAATTCCAGGGCTTCCCTGGTGGCACAGTGGTTGAGAGTCCGCCTGCTGATACAGGGTACACGGGTTCGTGCCCCGGTCCGGGAGGATCCCACATGCCACGGAGCGGCTGGGCCCGGGAGCCATGGCCGCTGAGCCTGCACGTCCGGAGCCTGTGCTCCGCAACGGGAGAGTCCACAACAGTGAGAGGCCTGCATACCAAACAACAACAACAAAAAAAGTGAATTCCAGCAAACGAAGATGAACACTCTTGACAACATTTTGAAACTCCTCACTGATTTTTTTTTTGCACATCTACGTATAGTAATATGTACAACATGGAGACTACAAATTCGAAGCCTATGACCTGCTTTTATCGTATAACCATTGCAGAAAGCATCCCCAACTAATTTAAAATTCTTTAGAACCTTAATCTTAATGTATACAGAATATTCTACTGTATGATTGCACTGTAAATTTTAAATATCTTCCTCTTACTAAGCATAAAATTTATTTCCCGTCCTTTTATGTTACTTATATTAATGAGAAAGGAGTCTTCTATGAAATATTATCTTCTATTTTTGGTGTATAGAAAGGCTGTGTATTCATTTCATATCTTACAATTTTACAGAATTCTAGGAGTTATAAAATCCTAAAAAAAATGATATTTTGTCTTCTTCAGCCAATAATTATGTCTCTTATTTTTGTTTTAAATAATATTATATTGGCCAATATTATTATGAAAAGTATCAAAAAGTAATAATTTTATGCATGCTACATTTCTATTCATTTCAATGGCAATAATTCTTCTGTTTTATAATTAATTATCATGTTGGCTCTGGACATAAAATGGCTAGTCTTTATTATATGAATGAATGTAGACATAATTATCTAAATTTTAAGGGAAATAATTCTTACAGATAGTAGCTAATATTTATACTGCATTCTCAAGCACTGTTAGCATATTACCTAGATTAACTTATTTAATCCCCACAACAAACCTCTGAGCTGCATACTGCTATTATGTACATTTTACAGATGAGGAAACTAACGTGCAGAGAGGTTATACATCTATTAAAATTCTGTAAATCTATTAAAATTCTCTATTAAAAAGACAGCTATTAAAATTCTCATATGGTTTGTTTTGCTTATACTGTTGATACAATTATCACACATAAGAGAACTAAACTACCCAAAGCAATCTACAGATTCAGTGCAATCCCTATCAAACTACCAATGGCATTTTTCACAGAACTAGAACAAAAAATTTCACAATTTGTATGGAAACACAAAAGACCCCGAATAGCCAAAGCAATCTTGAGAACGAAAAACGGAGCTGGAAGAATCAGGCTCCCTGACTTCAGACTATACTACAAAGCTACAGTAATCAAGACAGCATGGTACTGGCACAAAAACAGAAATATACATTAATGGAAGAGGACAGAAAGCCCAGCAATAAACCCACGCACATATGGCCACCTTATCTTTGATAAAGGAGGCAAGAATATGCAGTGGAGAAAAGACAGCCTTTTCAATAAGTGGTGCTGGGAAAACTGGACAGGTACATGTAAAAGTATGAAATTAGAACACTCCCCAACACCATACACAAAAATAAACTCAAAATGGATTAAAGACATAAATGTAAGGCCAGACACTATAAAACTCTTAGAGGAAAACATAAGCAGAACGCTCTATGACATAAATCACAGCAAATTCCTTTTTGACCCACCTCCTAGAGAAATGGAAATAAAAACAAAACTAAATAAATGGGACCTAATGAAACTTAAAAGCTTTTGCACAGCAAAGGAAACCATAAACAAGACCAAAAGACAAACCTCAGAATGGGAGAAAATATTTGCAAATGAAGCAACTGACAAAGGATTGATCTCCAAAATTTACAAGCAGCTCATGCAGCTCGATAACAAAAAAACAAACAACCCAATCCAAAAATGGGCAGAAGGCCTAAATAGACATTTCTCCAAAGAAGACATACAGATACGCAACAAACACATGGAAGGATGATTAAGATCACTAATCATTAGAGAAATGCAAATCAAAACTACAATGAGGTATCACCTCACACCAGTCAGAATGGCCATCATCAAAACAATCTACAAACATTATATGCTGGAGAGGGTGAGAAGAAAAGGGAACCCTCTTGCACTGTTGGTGGGAATGTAAATTGATACAGCCACTATGGAGAACAGTTGGAGGTTCCTTAAAAAACTACAAATAGAACTACCATACAACCCAGCAATCCCACTACTGGGCATATACCCTGAGAAAACCATAATTCAAAAAGAGTCATGTACCAAAATGTTCATTGCAGCTCTATTTACAATAGCCAGGACATGGAAGCAACCTAAGCATCCATCAACAGATGAATGGATAAAGAAGATTTGGCACATGTATACAATGGAATATTACTCAGCCATAAAAAGAAATGAAATTGAGTTATTTGTAGTGAGGAGGATGGACCTAGAGTCTGTCATACAGAGTGAAGTAAGTCAGAAGGAGAAAAACAAATACTGTATGCTAATACATATATATGGAATCTAAGAAAAAGAAAAAAATGTCATGAAGAACCTAGGGGTAAGACGGGAGTAAAGGCACAGACCTACTAGAGCATGGACTTGAGAATATGGGGAGGGGGAAGGGTAAGCTGTGACAAAGTGAGAGAGTGGCATGGACATATATACACTACCAAACGTAAAATATATAGCTAGTGGGAAGCAGCCGCATGGCACAGGGAGATCAGCTAGGTGATTTGTGACCACCTAGAGGGGTGGGATAGGGAGGGTGGGAGGGAAGAGGTAAGAGATATGGGAACATATGTATATGTATAACTGATTCACTTTGTTATAAAGCAGAAACTAACACACCATTGTAAAGCAATTACACTCCAATAAAGATGTTAAAAAAAAAAGAGAGAACTAAAAATTAATTGCATTTTGGGGATAAAGTCTACTTGGTCTTGGTGAATAATTTTGCCGGTGTTTCCATGTATTCTGTTAAGGATTTTTGTGTCTATATTAATATGCAAGATTATTCTTTAATTTTTTGTGATGTTTTCTTTTTTCTGGTTTTGTTATCAAGGTACTACTAGATTCATAACATTATCAGCTAGCTTTCCACCATTTTTCTGTCTTTTGATACAGCTAATATTTCCTTAATACTCTACAAATGCAGTTTTGATCTTCTCTTTGATCCGCAAGTTATTTAGAAAACTGATTTTAAATTTCATAGTGGTTTTAAATAGAAATCAATTAGCAAAAGCTCAGATGAACAAAAAGTCATTTGCTTTGTTGTTTAAGCTTTTGCTAATAAAGGTCATTTATACCACATTACGAGCAGAAAATATTGATAAAATAAATACTATTTTCTGGACAAGTTGAAGACTTCTTTTAAAGCCTCTGTTCAACCATCATAAACATGCCAAATATCTATCTGCTTACAAGAAAGCTACATAACTTGCTTATATATTAATATATATATATGGTGTTAAATACTTGTATTTGGTATAGTCATATGTGCTTATCTGAAATATCAAAACTTATTTACAGTCATATAAGCTTTCAATTACTTTATTTTTTATCCCATCACCTAACTAGGAATAAAAGATTGTTCATGTCTATTGTAACAACTTTATCTTTATAAATTTGTTTTGTCTTTTTTACTTTATGTATTTTGATACTATGGGTCATAAAATCCATGATTCTATCTTAATTGTAGGTTGTGTATTTTATCAATATGAAATTATCCTCTTTGTCATATTTACTTTTTGGGTACTAACCAAACTACTCTTTAATTTTTTCATTTTCTAATAAATCTTCAAAATTATTTTGTTTTTACACAGGCTGTGTTTTAGTTTTATTTTTCTAGTTTAGCATATAGCAGCATTTTGCTTTTTAATCTAACACTTGAGGTTTTAACTTTACATAATATCACTTAAACAGTTTATATATTTTTAAATCATTGATGTGTCTCTTCTTATATCTGACATCCTGTACTTTGATTTCTATCTTCCTAGGGTTCGTTGCTCTTTCCATTGTTTTCTATTCTCTAATGTATGCACTATTTGACTTTTTCCATTTTTCTGTATTTTATATTTCTCTAAATACTGCCTCAATTAAAATGGTATCGCTTGATTTCCTTTAACATAAACAGAGAAAATACTTTTACTTCTTCTCTGCCTACGCATAGTATTAATTGATAAAATTTGATATCTGAAGTTTAGGTTTCTGTTAAAATTAATATTTCACATTGTATGTCTGCTGTGAACAACTTTTAAATTTCATATTTATTTTATAGACATATTCTCAGCCAATTACACCTTTTAATGTTTTTTATTGCACATCCATTCCTTTTTTAAAAAATACTGTATTATGAACTATTTCAAGCATACAGAAAAGATAGTAATAGCTAACATTTACTGAACAATTACAGTGTAACAAGCACTATTCTAAGTACTCAAAAATAATTAACTTAATAATTTTTGTAATAACTTTTTGAGATAGGAAATATTTATATTTCCATGCTATATATGAAGAAACTATGTCATTTGCAAAAAGTTATACAGCTAAAAATGATGAGCTCATATTCAAACCTAGGCTCTCTGTCAGCTTTGTTCATGTCCCTCCTCTGCCATTAAGCCTTCCACTACCAAAAGTATACAACCACCCCATTCTAGAGTTTATTCAAATGTAATTTTTTAAATTTAAGCTTTCTTATTTGATTTTATTTATTACTCACTTTTTCTTTCATCATCTCTGCCTATGTGATATTTTCCTTCTTTTATTTCTTTAGAGTCCAAACTATGCTTATTTCAATGTTTATGAGCTCTGTAATTTTTAATTTTCTGTGCTTTGAATTTATTCTCCAATTGTTGATTGTTATATTATTGGCTCACTAAATTAGTTTTCATGGTGGGTTTTAGAGTTTGGGCTTTTTAGGTAAAGTGAACCGGGAAGTATTTTTGTTTTTGTAACTTCTCTCTCTCTCTCTCCTCTCTTTCTGTCTTTCTCTCTCCACTCTCCCTTCTCCCTTCCCCTCCCCTTTATCCCCTCCTCCTCCTCCTTTTTCTCTTCCTCCTCTCTTTCTCTCTCTCTGCCTCCCTCTCTCTCTCCAATTCCAACCCCTAATCTATCTAGGACATTTTGCCATCAAGAACTACACCTTTTTCCTAAAATGAAGAGACTCTCACTGAGTAAGTATGGTGACTCCATCATAAGATTATATTAGTAACAAGCAGCCTGGGACCCTCTCATTGTCCATACACGTCTGTGTCCTAGAGCTTCAAACACTAAGAGTCACAGCAAAGCATATGGAGAATCTGAAAACTAGGGAAATCTGGGAATGCTAATTATTTGACTTTTAAAATGTAATTAGTACTCCTTTTTTCCCCAGACGAATATGATTGAGTAGATTTGCTATTATCCAATATGGAGCATCTAATCTATGGGGCAAGATTTTCTTACACCACCACTTTAGAGAATATTAAATATCTCTATATGTGCTAGGCCTTTGTCTCCAGGACAATCTCTTGCTCTGATAATAAATAAAGTTGGAGTAGACTTACGTGGCATGAGCCACAGCACCTATTAACCACAGAGATTCCAGGAGTTCCTTTTCTTAAGGGAAAGCTGTGACCGCAACAAACACATAGAGTTTTGTACCTACCTTGTGGCATAGTTATACCCAATCTCTTACTTTAAATTCACTTCTAAGTATCTTTTTTTTTTGCGGTACGCGGGCCTCTCACTGCTGTGGCCTCTCCCGTTGCGGCGCACGGGCTCCGGACACGCAGGCTCAGCGGCCATGGCTCATGGGCCCAGCCGCTCCGTGGCATGTGGGATCTTCCCGGACCGGGGCACGAACCCGTGTCCCCTGCATCGGCAGGCAGACTCCCAACCACTGCGCCACCAAGGAAGCCCTAAATATCTTTGATATATTTATTTTAGTTTATATTTGTATTAGTCACAACCTGATTATTTTCTTCACTGCTGTTAGTGTACCCATCTGTTCTGTAGTGCCCTTGGATAAAAAAGTTTGGGAATCTGGCTTATAGCAATTACTAAACACAAGACTGATTATATTCACTGTATTTCTGTTTTGAATCTACATAAATTTGTTCCCCCCAAATTTCACAACCAAAGTTATGGTCCAAGAAAAATGAAGGATTATATAATTAGCTGGTAAATGTACTAGGAACTAGGAAAATTTAAATGTAAATATCAACTTTAATTTAAATCATCTAGATTGGCTAGGCTGGATGTCTGATCTTCCATGTGTAACTGCCCAAATTTATGGTCCTAGCTGTGTGACATGAGGTACACATTTTCATAAAGGACTACAGACTTTTATAGAGCTAGAAAATGATTCTTTTGAAAGAAAACTAAAGGTACTTGTTTTATATAAATGTTGGGCCAAATGTTCATCCTTTATTATTCTCCCATAGGAATTTTACAAGATGAGAATCTGGCATTTATTAGCAGGTCATTTGGGGGTTGGCGGCTGTGGGAACCCAGACTCTTTGTCTGCATTTTATCTTCACCATATGATTTTGGTATGAGTATTTAAGTCTCATAAAGCACAATATGTCATGAATATTTAATGATTACATATTTAAAATAACACAAATTAAATCACCTGTCTATTATAATACTCCACCATCAATAAAGAGGTCTTTAATTCTTGATTAGGGATTTAAAAAATATTTTTGGTTTGAGCACTCATTTAGTTATGGGTAATACACGTGTACGTATGTGTGTGTATCTGTATGACAGTATGCTCTGAATGATCTCAACTATGGAATACAATTTGAAGATTTGTCTCCTTAGTTGGATGTTTGAATATACAAGTAATTTTTTATTCCATATAAAATTTTTAAATGGCTTTACCATAAATAATATGATACAGGTACAAAATGTTTTTGCTAAACTGCTAGATAATCAGATAAATCTAATCTAAAATATTTCCACTAAATTAAGAAATTCAGCCAAGTCTACCACAATAAATTAAATTGGAAAGAAGAGTCTGTTGTTTAAATGATTCATCAAATGTATTTAGAAAGCATTTATTTGAACTTTGTTCTGCATTCATTCAGTGCAACCTGAGAAGGCGTGATTCTTGACATTTGATAGCTTTAACAAAAGGAAGACAACAAAGGCATAAAGAAAATGTTAAGGCAATCTAGAGGTGAATACAAAATGGCATCTTGATTAAAACACAGGACTTGGGACCCGAAGAGGAGCTTCTGAGTTCTGGTTTTGCCACTTCTTGGGCAACCTTGGGCAAGTCACAACCTCTTGTTTCCAACTTCTTCATCTTTGAATGGTTCTTGGAATAATGTGTATAACATATGTCTGCAAATCTGCTACTTGGCCCCTTGTTTACAGTGCCCCACCCACTCTGACCTCCTTGCTGTTCCTCAGAAACACCAAGCACCTCCACTGTTGGGCCTTTGGAGAGGCTCTTCCCACTTCCTAGAATGCTCTTTCCTAAGATCACCACATGGACAGCTGCTTCTCTTCCTTCAAGTTTGGCTTAATATTCCCACATGCCCTTGCTTCAGCTCCACAGGGAGATGGAAAAGTAGGTAGTTGGCGCCTTCATCTTTCATATGGGAGATTGGCTCTGCATCCCTTTAAGGTCCAAAAATGCAGAATTCCCTTGAACAGACAAAATTTTAACAAACTTCCATTATAGGTATCAAGAAACTGTGAAAAATCTTCAGACAAATACCATTCAACATGATAGGTAAATTCAGCAATTTCTAAGAAATGAGTAATAGTACATTAAGAGACACCCAAATAATAATAAAAACTTAAGAGAATAGAAGAATCAGTCTTGAAAATTACTGTCTCAAAGAGTGTTGCTCTAGTCAATCATTCAGGAAGAGTTTACAGGGACCAGGAAGATGTGAGTTTCAAGAGAACATTCTTGGCATTCGGTGGGTCATGTTACTTCTACACTTACTCTTTCGACCATTTTCCTGAACAAAAAGTTTGTGCCTTTAAAAAAATATATAAAGTTAAACTAGACCCATTTAAATTGTTTTCTTGAGTAAAGTGGTTACTTTGTGAGTCTATGTCAGATAATATTTTAATTTGTTTGGATAGTGGCAGGATAAACAGATTATATGTTAAACAGTTTGCTTTATATATATTATTTGTATTCTTTACATAATCCTTCTGATTATTATTGTCTTTATAGATGAGGAAACCAAGGTTCAAAGAGATAAAAATAACTGTCATATAGAATTGTAGTTTCTGTTTTGCAGTTAGTTATTTATCTGGTATTTTCTAGGTGTTACCATGCACATATATATTTTCTCCACTGTATTTTTTCCATATTCACCATATCAATGGAGTATACCAAAAGCTGTAAAGATGACCAGAAAGAGAAAAATAAAAGACAATTATTTGGAAAGATCAAATTTAATTAGAGCATTGTTTTAAAATTTTATTTCATTTTCCTTAACTCTATTTTTCCATTTTTATTCCAAGTTTTTTAACTTAGCATATACGTATACTTCAGTACCTCAAATTCTTTTAGGTAAGAAATGTATTTCAATAAATTATTTTATTAGTAAACTATAAACTATGCAAAATATTCAATCATATCAATACTTTGTAAAAAAAACCATACAAATAAAAATTAAAAACAAGTTTCTGATTCCTATAAGTGTAAACTGTAACAAGATGAAAAATATTTGTATCTTCTGGCAGGTATTATGGTATCATTGAAGCTGAATGCAGCCTCTGTACCCCACACTGAACTAAATCTTAGAGCCAGAGTTTTGGATGAAGTAGAAAAGAATAGCTTTATTGCTTTGCCAGGCAAAGGGGGCCACAGTGGGCTAATTCCCTCAAAACTGTGTGTCCCAACCTGGAGGGTGTAGTGAGAAGTTTTACAGTAATGGTTGAAAGAGGGTATGATCAGCTCGTGGACATTCTTCTGACTGGTTGGTGGTAAGGTAAGTGGGAGTCAACATCATCAACCTTCTGGTTCCAACCAGTCTGTGGTCTCCTGCTTGTGGGCACCATACCATTAACCTCTCCTACCTGGTGGGCACTTCAGTATCATCAAAAACAGCTCAAAGATACTGTTGTGTATATCCCTCAGGACCCTGCCCCAAGGCTGCACTATTGTATCTTTTGACTGTTCCTCCCTTGCCTCGTATCCCCTCCTTTCCCTAATTAGCAACTATTTGAACCTGCTACTGGAACTCAGGGAAGGTCATGGAGGTTGAATGAAGCCTATTTCCTGTAATCAGGAAACAGGGGACACAGAAAGGCTTTTGTGCCCAGGAGTCCCACAGGATCCTGCTTAGTATCATCATGAGAGCACAGTTTTCGAGTCAGCATGGCTTTGATGCAAATCAAATGCCAAAACATACTTCCTTCTGTATAAAAACAAAGCAATGCTAACTTTATAGGGTTTCTCCAAGTATGCCATGAGACCACATGTGTAAAGCACCTAACACAGTGTCTAATACACAGTGTCTAATACTCTGTCATGAAGGTGCCTGATTTGTTCCTGTGTGGTAATGATGGCATGCCCAGAGTCCTTGAACTATCATTAAAGAGCAGAGCCCAAAATGCCACTATGCTTTTCATGTTCCATTTAGATCTGCTCTCTCTTAAAATAGGACAGTCTGACTCATCTGTTGTAATTTTGTTTATGCTCTAAATTATTTGCCCCTTCTTTGGGGAACAGCATCCCAATGTTCTTTGAGGCAGTAGCCCTACACCACTCTCAGTCCATGCTGTTCAGTTGGGGATGTCCACTCCTAGCTTCCTAGAAGAAAGCACAGGGCCCAAAAATGGTCTTAAATCAATCACATGATTGATTTAAGAATAACCATGTGACTCAAATTGGGTCAGTGATTTCCAGGACTTTTACTTGAACTACTAGGAAGGAAACACTTTCTCCACTGAATTGCTGAACTGGTGGGATGAAAACCTGGAGCATTATGGGCTACTAGGAAAGGAGAACGTACCTCAGAATGAAACTAACAGAAGCAATGGTGATGAAGAGAAATTGATATTTGACGGCATCTTTTAAGTTTTAGGATCCAATTGTGTCTGAAGATAAGCTACACCTCACCTTTTCAATTATGTAAATGAATCTATGTGGCAGACAACTTTTAAATTGGTCCTTAATAATCCAATTTTAGCAATCCAACTTCAGGAAGTTAGCAATAATCCAACTTTCTGGATACATGCCTTTGTGTCATCCCTTCCCCTTGAGGGTGGGCTAATGATTTGTTTCTAAGGAATATAATAAGGCACAAGGGATGGGATGTCAGTTGCATGATTAGGTTACAAAAGATTGTGACTTCTGTCCTACTGGCATACTCTACTGCCTTATGTTTGCACACTTTGGAGAAACAAGCTGCCATGTGGATGAGGTCAAGCAGTGAGGAACTAGGACAATCTCTGGGCAACAGCAAGGGAGGAACCGAGGCATTCAATTCAAGGAGCTGAAAGTTGCCTCAGGCAGCCCCACCCTTCCACGGCCACTGGGCCAGAGCTTGATCCCCTACACCTGTCAGTGCTTCTAGAGCCGCTGCCCTGCACTGGGACTGGGTGGGGGTGGGGGACGGATGGAGGGAGTAGCAGGAAGTGGCTTCGGTGAGAATAGGAATTTGCTGGCAAAGTGGCGTGAGCCAGACTGTACTGACAAGTCTGGGATAAGGATCCTCCAGGGAACCAGGGTACTCAGGTGTTTCTGCTCCCAGGACTCTTCGCGGGCTCTGCAGAACTCCCGAGATCCCCTGAGATCCCGCGAGATCTGGCTTCCTTTGGAAAGCGCGTGCACGGCAGTGTCTTGGCCGGCTTCCGCCTTCTTTGCTGAAACTGCTGCCTACCTAGTCCCAGCCTATTCTCTTCCTGAGTATGTACGCGCACGCACACACGCACGCACACGGGCACGCACACACACACACTCACTCCTTCAGCGTTCTGGCCTTTAGGAGAGCCTGCCGACTCTAGGCCGACACCCTGATTGCAGCACCGTGACCTACAGAAACTAAGAAGTGAGTGTTTTGTTTTGTTTTTTTAAGGAGGTAAATTTTGAGACCATTTGTTACATAGCAATATATAACTAGTAAATCGCATTCAAGTCACTCAGAATTGGACTTGTCTCTAGCATCCAAAAGATTCCTGACAATCACCTTGAGAATACTTTTTCATGGCTAAGAAAGAAGCAGGAAGATTGAGCAGCATTAAGAAAAGAACTCAGGGGCTTCCCTGGTGGCGTAGTGGTTGAGAGTCCGCCTGCCGATGCAGGGGACACGGCTTCGTGCCCCGGTCCGGGAAGATCCCACATGCCGCAGAGCGGCTGGGCCTGTGAGCCATGGCCGCTGAGCCTCCGTGTCCGGAGCCTGCGCTCCGCAACGGGAGAGGCCACAACAGGGAGAGGGCGCGTACCGCAAAAAAAAAAAAAAAAAAAAAAAAACTCAGTAACACATCTAGTGGCCTTGTAGGTATCTAAACAAGTGACGGAGCATGAATTCTTTTCCCGAGTGCTTTTTAACTTGTTCTTGATTTTAACGGCAAAGGAGATAATCTTTAAACACAGAAAAGTCTGAAAAAAGTTTAGAAATATCTTAAATGCACTTAACACTTAAGTACTTTAAAAACTTTCTAGAAAATGTGTGGGAACTAACAAAGATGAGAAATTCTCCTAGAAGAGAAAAAACCAAAACATTATTTTTCCTTAATGAGTATTGAAAAAGTAGGGAAAACCGAACAAGTTTTAGGGATAGAAAATGGAAATTCAGGTTTTTTTTTTCTTACAGAATCAGAAAATCTCTAAATAATAGACTGAAAATAACTTGTTTGGTGTTGGGGACATTTTGATGTAGGG
>NW_006779287.1:1587577-1589494 GCF_000442215.2 Lipotes vexillifer | reverse complement strand
AGGGAAAGTTTAGCAAAAGGCTAAGCACAAATGACATAAGAGAAATAGCACCCCAGCTGAAACATACAGATGAAGCAAATGTTTAACTATAAACAGGTGTAAGTCGTATTTCAAGTCCTTACCACCAAAAGGGCCCTTAGAAATGTTTTAATCCAATCTAATGCATATTATAGGTGAGGAAGCTATGCCCAGAACAGTTACATTACTTTATAAAGATCAAACAATTAGTAAATATAGAGCAAAGATTGCATGTATATCTTTAACCTCCAAGTCCATTTCTTTTAGAAATCATTACAGCTATATATTGTAAATATTTATAATTTACAGTGCACTCAGAGGACTGAAGGTGAGGACCACAGAGCTCCAAAATTCTACCATCACATTATATTATTTGTCTTAACAAACTGCCTTAAAAACCAATCCTAAGGAAGAACCTTGGACTGGTTCTTCATCTCACCTTAACCTGCCATCAGACCAGCCCCAACACGAGCTCTGGGATTTGGTTTGCAAGCACTACAACACAATAACAGTTGTTTATAACTGGACCATTATGACAGGTTGGTACCAGTTCTGACTGTTCAGGGCCCATACCATACTGGTTATTAGAAAAATATTTTAAATTTAACCTTGTCTTCATCCCTGCATGTCTCAGCCATCACAAGAAGCCCTAAAGCTCAGGTCATACCTTATGCCTCAGATTCTCCTCTTTAGAAGCCTCTGAATAGAGCCCCATCTGACCCAGTTTCTTATTCCCCCATGACTGCAGAATCCTGGAGCTCACAGTCTGCCATTAGTAAAATGTCCTTGCTTCTAAATCTCTCCACTGAAGTTCCTTACCGTCTTTAATTATTACCTGGCGGACAATGAGGGCATCATTTTTGCTCCTCCCTACCCCAACTAGATCATTATTCCTACCTTTTCAAAAAATCAAGTCATCTAACTACTCTAAAGCACATACCATCAGATAATAACATCCTCTTCCCCCTCGCTGTAGTCATCTTTCATCCTTCTGATCATCCCCCACCCCTCACTTCCTCTTGTCCATATCTCCATGTTAAAACAGCCTGAAATCCCATGGTCTATCATTTTAATCATAGTCCCCTCCCTGTGTATACCCTCAACTCCTTTCTCCTTCTACCTTACACATCTGCCAATAAACAATTCTGAGAGAACTCATCTCACTATTCTTTACTTGCCCAAGCAGCTGAACAAACCATAGCTGGGAAAAACCACAGCCATGCTAAGCTGACTGATTGCACTTTAAATTTATGACCACAGATTTCAAAAAAGACCCTCAAACGTTGCATTCTCCTTGTCAAATCATTCTCTTACCCTCCAAGATGTTTATAAACAATCAGAAGTTATATGTCTTATATTTGTATTATCAAATCGACTAATATATAAATATGTGTACCCAGATAATATGATTCCCTCCTTTTCCAATGGATGAATTGTTCATACTCTTACCTAAGTGCAGTTCCTATACTTGAGCACTGGATCCCAGTCTCTCTCCTCTATTTAAAAACCTTTTGTTCCTATAATTAGCCCCTGTCTTTCCTGAAGCATCATCATTTTCCCCTCTCTCTCATGGATCATTTCTATTAGTATGCAAGCAAGCTGAAATAATTCCATCTTTAAAAAAAAAAGTTTGACTCCATAGCCTCTGCACCATTTTTCAGTCACTATTATTTCTAAAACTCCTAAGAAGAGTTGTCTATATCCTCTGACTCAACTTCCTCACTTCTCTTTTTCTCTTTACTGCAGAAAAGGCTCTCATCCCCAAATGTACAACCATTATGGAAAACAGTATGGAAATCCCTCAAAAAATTAAAGGTGGAACTGCCATATGATCCAGCAGTCTCATTTTGGGGATTTATCCTAAGAAATTGAAGTCAGAATCTTTTTTTTTTTTTTTTT
>NW_006779287.1:1569504-1587233 GCF_000442215.2 Lipotes vexillifer | reverse complement strand
CCCGCGTCTCCTGCATCGGCAGGCGGACTCTCAAGCACTGCGCCACCAGGGAAGCCCTGAAGTCAGAATCTTAAAGAGATACCTGCACTCTCATTTTTATTGCAGCATTATTCACGATAGCCAAGATATGGAAACATCTTAAATGTTCATCGATGATGAAGGGATAAGTAAAATGTGGCATATACATACAATGGAACATTATTTAGTCTTAAAAAAAGGAAATCCTGCCATTTTCAACAACATGGCTGGACCTGAAGAACACTATACTAAGTGAAATAAGCCAGACACAGAAAGACATATACTGTAAGATCTCACTTGCACATGGAATATAAAATAGTCAAACTGATAGAAGTGAAGAGTAGAATGGTGGTTGCCAGGAGCTGGAGAAGGGGGAAAAGGGAAGGTGATGGTCAAATATACAAAGTTTCAGTTATATAAGAAAAATAAGTTCTGGATATCTACTATATAGCATAGTGCCTATAGTTAAGAATACTGTATTATATAACAAAAATTTGCTGAGAGAGTAGATCTCACATTAAGCAGTTTTACCAAAAAAATCGTAATAAAGGAAGTGGGAGGAAACTTTGGGAGGTAATAGATAAGTTTATGGCTTTGACGATGGTGATGGTTTCATGAGTATAAACTTATCCCAAACTCATTGAGTTGTGTACAATAAATATGAACAATTTTTTACATGTCAATTATACATCAATTAAGTGGTTTATTCAAAAATTTTTTCTTAAAAAAAGAAAGGTGAATTTAAGTAATTCTCTCACAAACCAAAGCTGAGAGAATGCACTGTGGGAGACATGTCTGAAAAAGATACAAAAGGAAGTTATTTAGGATAAAAGCAAGTGATACCAGATTGAAGCACAGGTAATACAGGAAGAAAAGAAGATCCTCAAAAAGGATAAATGTGTGAGTAAATCTAAGTGAATTCTTTAACACTATCACGTGAAGTTTAAAATACAGAGATAATTAAAATATTCAACAACAGTATTCAAAAGGCAGTTGGTGGGAGGAGTGAGAAATGGAGTTAAAACATTCTAGATCCTCTACATGTCCAGAAAGTTAAAAAATACATATTATTTAAGGTGGATTCTAATAGCTTAAGGATGCCTGTGGTAAAGTCAATGGTAATCACTAAATTAATAATAAAAGATTCCTAATAGAAGTGGGAAATGGAATAAGGAAAAAAACACTTGATTAAAGCAAGAAAAGGCAAGAAAGGAAAGGAAATGGAACAAAAACAGATGACATATTTAAATGGTAGATTCAACCTCAAGTTTTTACTCGAGTCTCTTGAAATGATTTCCAATTCATGACCCCCAGTAAAGTCTTCACTGTCTTCTTTTTACCTCGGTCGCTCCATCTCCTACACACCCCACCACGCTTCCTTGTCTTCCAGAACTCCTAAACTATCTCTCTAACAACTTTACTTCTGAAGTTGTGAATTATGAAAGAAGTTAAATAATATATGAACAGATATAATAAAAACAAAAACACCATATTCGTAGAAGTGCAGAAGAAAAAAGAAAAACAAAACATTCACAGCTGTTCTCCTCTTCATCCCCCCTTCCTCGATGATATAGGTAAATATTCCATTCTTGTTTCCCTTTACTTTAGTAAAAGATCCCTGCCCCGCTGCCAGTGCTCAGATTCAGTCAACAAAGGACAGTTCTCAACCTGAACCAAGAAGTAAGTCTCTTCCTTTATTTGGGGAGCATAATGGAGAGGGGATGGCTGCAAACATTTATAATTCAGTATTTATACCTGTCTTATTTACATATCCTCCTTCTCATTTCTGTTCCCCAAAGTCCACTTCTGTATTCCCAATACCATTAAATTAAGCAATATAGCAAGCAAATTCATTGAATTTCACAGCTGAAATAAGAGAAGGGGAGATGCCTTTTATCCATGTTAAAAATCAATGTAGAAGTAATTAGAAAGTTTTAGTATGTAAAGTCAATTTTATGTTCTCTGACTTATTACTTCTAAAAAGCCTTAACTTTCCAATCAGACTCGTGCGTGGGACTCTGGGCTTTACCGGTTGCCTAGCTGTATGACTTTGGACCCCACACTTCTAAACCTCACTTTCTTCATCTGTAAAATGGAGACAATAAAACAATTGAGGTAAGGATTAGAAAAGATCTGTAAAATACTGTTCTTAGGTTGTAATATATGTCCAGTAAATGTTAGTGCCTCTTCCTCTGTGTAGGTTGTTCAGTGTTTGAATTAAGTGAATATGATTTTTAAAATTCATTTTTGAGATCCAGGCTAGCAAAGCTCACACAGTCCTCTGCTTCTCCTCCATCTGTCTGCCAACTGACATTCTTTGTTGCTAATCTAAGACCACACCATATGTTCTCCGTATGGGAGACTCTTTCCTGCCCAGGTGGGGAAGCAGACACAATGATCTAATAAGTTTTTGCTGTCTCACTAGGGCAAGTCTTGGGAAAATTTCCAAACATTGAGAGGTTCTGATGAGACACCACAAGCTTGGGTGACTATGTTGTACATTAAAAAAATTTTTTTACTTTCTTTTTTCCTCCCAAGATCCCCAAACTATGTTTCAATTCTGTCATTACCTGTTGCCTTGTCTCTGTTTAGTCTAGCAGACAGGTCAAGACTCTGAAAAAGATTTCAACATGGGATGTCTGTGTGGTGTCAAGGACAGTATAGATGAAAAGTGTTATTAAGAGCTGAGGACTGAGTTAAGAGTCAAGCTCTGATCTACAAATACCAAACCTGCAGCATCCAAGCCAAAGGAAATATGCTACTTTGAAAGGGATGCGAAATGTACTCATAGAGACGTTGCTACTGGATGGTTAGAATTTAATGTCACCATATTCCCCCAGAAGTAAAATGTATAAACAGAAGTTTAAAAAGGAAAACAAAACAAAATAAAACCCACCACTACTGCCATAGCGGTAGAAAGTGCAGAAAGATATGCAGAAGGAGAATAAAATTATATTCACAATTTTGTAAAAGAAAGGAAACAACAAACTGAGAAATAAATATTTACCTTTTAGTAATGCTCTTCTTCACTGGGTCATAGTAAAACAGCATAACCCCAGACATTAACATGACAATAACAGATTGGGAAAGAAATCTCTGAGACATCCTTGCTATTTTGACAGTTACATAAAACAAAAATGAGGCTTTCACTTTCTATTTACTTATATTAAACTAGTTTTTGAAAACATTGAAAAACTCATTTTTAATTCTGTGAAGTTAATTTAATTAATAGCTAAATTTAACACATAGGTTTAAGTAACTAAATTCTATCCAGTTGCCTTCTACTTTCAAAATTTTTAACTTAATTCACACTGTTGTAGCCCACACATATGACCTAGGTAAACCACTTAAAATCTCTGAGCCTCAATTTCCACATCCACAATATAGCAATTAAAATCTCTGCCAGCCAATTGTCTCATAGGGAGTGTCATAGTAAACGCATTTTTACAAAGTGTTTTACCTCTTATGAGGAATTAGACTAAGACGTTTATTATCATACAGAACAAGCAAAGATTTATATATTATTCATTTAATTGGCTCCCTGAAAAGAGTTTGACAGCCCTGACCTCAAACTATGTGACCTTGCTATGGATGTGCAACATGGTTTGGATCTGTGTGCTATATGCTAACTGGTCAGTATACCATCATAAATTATATTTCTCAGAGAAATGATTTCCCCAGAAAAAACTGGAGATCAGGCTCAGTTTCTCAAGGGAAAGCACTATAGCTCACCAAAAACTTTACCTTTCTATGTGCATGAACCCATTGAGGAAGCTTCCCATCGTTTTTCCCAGCTCTTTCCACCATATACTAGCTTGCATTTTGCTACTACTTCAAAGAAATATACAGTCAACAGGAGTACGTAATTAGTGTTTGTGCTGTATCCAGCCCATCTTGATGCTTCTCACAGGGAGAGACAGGCAGTACACATTTGAAACTTGCAGTGCATCCAGGAAGTGTGCGTGGATCTTAATACTTTTCATTTACGCATCTCCAAAAAGAAAATTCAACATTCAGCAGCATGTTCAGCGACTTAGGCGTCTGAATTTATCTGAAGCTGTGTTCTTTAAGCATTCATACGACTGTTCACAGATGTGGTAATAAAAATTACTTCTGTATTAGGTAGGGAGCTCAGTGTATTTACCTTGTACATGAACTTGCTTAGTTCTACCCACCAGGTCTCTACAAGGATTAAAAAAAAAAATGGGAGAGATCTGATATTATATTCAAGTACTTCATTTCTTTCCCAAATTAGTTCTCCTTCTGGAAGATAACGCTGGATAGTTATCCATGTAATACTTTCATTATAACAGAATGGAGAAGAATTGCTTTAGCTCAAAAGAGATATGAACTGGAAAGGTCATTTTTGTGATAATGGAATTCATCAAGGAGACTGAACAGACTCTAGGAAAGATTCAGAAAAGATGTCATTTTCCTCCTCTGTCTGAATTTTTTCCCTGATTATCAAAAGACCTTAGTTCTTTACAAAAAGTGTACTTTTTAAAAATTCACCTGGAACCATGCTTTTAGTTTATCATTGGTCTCACTAAAAAGACATTAGGCATTTGGGTCGAACTGTGAATTACACTGGGTCATCAAGAGGACCTGAATATTTAACATTTGGTAAAGACCGTTCTCCATCACGTTTGATTTCTAACCATTTATATTCCAAAAATAGCTTTTCTTTTCTAGACATTAAAGTAGTGCTTTGTGGAGAAGGCCCATTCTCTATGGTTCTAAATTTATCTCAGATTGTACAGGTTCTACATGTGAGATAAGTTTTAAACCTTGGAGGCCTGCATCTCACTTTCAACTTACGGAATTTCAGATGTTATCAAAAGCAACTTCAGTATGTCTTGAAGAGCTTTTGTGGGGCTCTTATAAATTAATTATCAGAAATACAGGTTTTCATAGTCCTTGGCAAAGCTCAATTAAGTTTGACTAAAGACAAAACAATTTATAAATATTTGAGATAGATTCTCCACTCTTCTCTCCTTGTTTCTAACCTTCAAACTCCCTCAGTTCCAACCTCTGTTCAACCTTACTAGCTATGTAACCTAGAGGGAACAATTTAACTTCCTGGACTCTGTTTCTTCACCTCTGAGATGAATAGGATATTCCTGCCCTATTTCACAGAAATGTGAGGGAAGTTACATGAGATTAGGTGTGTAAAACTTAATGGTAAATTGTCACTTATAAACTGCCCATTCTTATTTCGTTATTCTTTATCTTTCCTTTTTAAGTATTGCTTTGGTCTCCACACAAGCCTAAAAAGCCCATGTTTACCTGAAAGACTACACATATGATGAAAATTAGAGCAAAATAGGGCAAGCAATGAACACAGAATTGGATGAAACAAAAATAATTATACCCTTGATCTTGAGGGAAATTAGGTTTATTTAGGAAGGTAGATGGAGAGTTTTTTAAAATTCTAAAAGAAATTTCAAGAAGTTTCCAGGACTTTCATGGTTTTATACATCAATTCTGATTTTTTTTCAAATGTAGGCTATGTATTTCCTTAATGGTGGTGCACCTACTCCCCATTAGTTAAAATGAATATATGGCTGCATAAGAAGAAAAAAAAAGCCCATAGTGGTGTCGGCTGTGATCTGAAATGGACAGAAAGAAAAAATAAGCCAAAATAACTGTGAACTGGCAAAGATTGGTGCAAATTATTCCATGTACCAGCTACAGGAAAAAAGTATCTTCTAAAGAAAATTTCTTTCAGAAGTCAGAAGTAGGCTGGGGATGAGAGGGTCAGTATTTGAAGGGCAGGGGAGAAGGGCTCAACAGCAAACAGTGCAAGTATAGGGTATTTGCAAGTCAGGTGCTTGTAACTTGGGAAATGCCTGGGCTTTAAGGAATGACATGCGGGAAACTTGAAAAGCCAACTGAGTGCCCATAAATATATGATATGAAAGTAGATGTTGAAAAGTTAGGATGCTCCCACACATTTTAAAAATGTTTTACACAAAAGGAAATGTAAGCATGAAGAGCTCAGTGGAAGGAAGTGCAAATGTATAAACCATTAGGCCAGTAATAGCATCTGGCATTGTCAGTTGTCATGAAATGTCTTGATATATTTCAGTGGTTAATAAAAGGATATTACCATGTGATAACTGATGGTTTTATACCACCTCCTAACTAGCCTACATGTTGCTGAAACAGCACATCATTTTATGAGCACTCTAACAAGCAAGCACTAGAAGAATACTTTTCAATATTGAGATTTTAAGAGTAGATAAAGACTACCTTGCATACCTCCTGGGCTTAACATGGTTTCCCATCAAGAGGACTGTAACTGAAACCAAGGGACCATTATGCATTGGTGAATGTGATGGGGAAGGAGGGGCCCACTAGCAAAAAGAGGGGAAACAAAGGAGATGGTGTAACATCAGTGTACCCATCGTAGTAGCAGAAACAACGTTTTAACGTCCTGACAGTTCCCTGTTGTCTGTAAATTCATTTGTATTTTTTGACAAGGTTGATATTTAACATTTGGCATATTATTAGTCAAATATTATATATAGTAGTAAGAGGCAGTCATTGAGAATCATTATCCAAATATTACTAAATATTAATAAAATCTTTAATCCAATTTGGCTAATAATTTATGTTCACCAAGTTGCACTATTTTGCAAGTGAACTTGGTATTTCTTTAGGAAAAAAATGAGTTCTGTTTAACAATTAAATTTAGCCTAGTGTGCTTTACAGAATTAGCATTCTGACTAATAGGATTTCAATAGACACACAAAAGCCCTTATAGGGCATGGTGGAAGGACACTTTTAAAATACCTGGCCCTATAGGCAAACTTAATATTTTTTACAAATAATGGATTAGTTAGGAAGTCTTATCCTATAGGCAAAAAACCCACTTAGGAGTCATTATTATTACTGCTATTATTAATAAAAATTAATATTAAATATATAATAATAAAAGAACGTCATAATTTATTTGGTTTCTCTTCTACGCCATGCATTGGACCTTTTCCTGTAATGTTCTTGTTGCTCATAACTACCTTGTGCAGAAGGTATTGCCATCTTTCTACAAATGAGAAAACTAAAATGCAGAGAGAGTAACTGGCCTAATGTCACTTAATTAAGGTGGAGTTTCAAATCCAGATCTGCCTGAATTCAAAACTTGGGCTTTTTCTCTTACACTGTAGACATATATAGATAGCATTGCCTTCAGAGTTCAATGTACTTAGCTTATAAAGATAGAAAAGTAGAAAACTGAAGTGTTTGTTTATTCTGACTATAAAGTTAATCACTTTTAAGCAAACAGAGGGCAAGCTCCCTATAAGATGAACAGACAATGTTGTAACTGATGTTTCTGCTTAGATGACTTGTATCACTGGTGCTGCTACCTGTACCTCAAAAACAGTGAAACAGTCTTGTCATGCCTTGGACCATGCTGTCTGGTGGGACAGGGAAGATCAGGGTATAAATCCTGGGTCTGCCTCTTCCTTCCTTCCTTCCTTCCTTCCTTCCTTTTGTTAAGAACATGACTTTATTTATTTTTATTTATTTATTTTTATTGAAGTATAGTTGATTTAAAATACTATATTAGTTTCAGGTGTACAGCATATTGATTCAGTATTTTTGCAGATTATACTCCATTATAAGTTATCTCAGGATAATGGCTATAATTCCCTGTGTATACAATATATCCTTGTTACTTAACTATTTTATACAGAGTGGTTTGTATCTCTTAATCCCATACCCCTAATTTGTCCCTCCCTTCTTCCCTCTCTCCTTTGGTAACCACAAGTTTGTTTTCTATATCTGTGAGTCTGTTTCTGTGTTGCATAAACACTAATTTGTGTTACTTTTTAGATTCCACATGCAAGTGATATAATATAGTATTTGTCTTTTCTGTCTGACTTATTTCACTAAGCGTAATATTCTCTAGGTCTGTCCATCTTGCTGCAAATGGCAGAATTTCATTCTTTTTAATGGCTGAGTAATATTCCATATAATACTACACACCCACCCCCCCACACATACACACACATACATACTGCATGTTCTTTATCCATTCATCTGTTGATGGACACTTAGGTTGCTTCCATGTCTTGGCTCTTAAAAGAGCGCTGCTAAGAACATTGGGGTGCATGTATCTTTTCAAATTAATGTTTTCATTTTTTCTGGACATATACACAGGAGTGGAATTGCTAGATGATATGGTAGCTCTATTTTTACTTTTGAAGGAACCTCCATACAGTTTTCCATACTGGCTGCACCAATTTACATCCCCACCAACAGTGTAGGAGGGTTCCTTCTTCTCCACATCCTCTCTAACATTTGGTATTTCTAGATTGTTTGACGATAGCCATTCTGACAGGTGTGAGGTGATATCTCGTGAATTTGATTTTCATTTCTCTAATAATTAGTGATGTTGAGCATCTTTTCATATGCCTGTTGGCCATCTGTATGTCTTTTTTGGAAAAATGTCTCTTCAGGTCTTCTGCCCATTTTTTGATTGGATTGTTTATTTTTTTGACATTGAGTTGTATGAGCTGTTTATATATTTTGGATATTAACCCCTTGTTGGTCACATCAATTGCGAATATTTTCTCCCATTCCATAGGCTTTTTCATTTTGTCGATGGTTTCCTTTAAGTTTAATTAGGTCCCATTTGTTTTTTTTTTTTTGCTTTTAATTCTTTTGCGTTAGGAGACAGATCCAAAAAAATATTGCTATGATTTATGTTAAAGAGTATTCTGCCTATGTTTTCCTCTAGGAGTTTTATGGTTTCAGGTTTTATATTTAGACCATTAATCCATTTTTAGTTTATTTTTGTATATAGTGTGGGAAAATGTTCTAATTTCATTCTTTTACATGTAACTGTCCTATTTTCCCAGCACCACTTATTTAAAAGACTGTCTTTTCTCCATTGTCTGTTCTTGACTCTTGAATCATAGATTAATTGACCATAGGTGCATGGGTTTATTTTCTGGGCTCTCTGTTTTGTACTACAGTAGCTTTGTAGTATAGTCTGAAGTCTGGGAGGTTATACCTCCAGGTTTGTTCTTTTTTCTCAGGCTTGCTTTGATAATTTGAGGTCTTTTGTGGCTCCATATGAATTTTAGAATGATTTGTTCTAGTTCTACGAAAAATGTCATGGGTATTTTTAGTAAGGATTTCATTAAATCTGGAGATTGCTTTGGGTAGTATGGCCATTTTAACAATACTAATTCTTCCAATCCAAGAGCACAGGATATCCTGGCTCTGCCACTTTCTGACTGTGTATCTGGGAATATATTATTTAACATCTCTGAATTTCAACATTCTCATCAAAATACAAGGAAAAGTAGCACAGCCTTTCAGGGCTGTCATGATTAGGTACCTGTATGAAAAGTGCCTCAGCAGTGGTTGGGACAAACTAGGAGAATAATAAATTGGAACCTCTGTTATTCTTTCGAAGGCTGCAACTCTTGTCAAGGCTGAGTGCCAAAGGCTGAGGAAGGCCTGAACTTGGATGACCACACTATCTATAAAGTATCCTCTTTTAGAGCTCACTCAGAAAGAAAAGGAAAAAGGGAGTAAGCCTAATATGGGACTTCTATCCTGGCAAATGAGAGCAAGCTAGTCAATTTCTTCTAGCCTGGGAAAAATTGGCAATTTGATCTATCAGCTTGTCCTGCCCATATATTATGTGGCTGTGGTTGTTTTCTCTCTGAACCAGGTTTTGAGGGACACCCTAGGAAGATCTGCAGACCTTCTGATAGATCAACAAATCTGTCATTGGACTAGCTGTCCTATCTTGGTACTTTAATTTCTAAATAATGTAAACAATGTGCATGGGGTATATCTGTCTTATATAAAACTATATCTTCCTGAAACTCAGAGAATTATCTTTAGTTTGAATCTTCTAAAATATAGATAGTATTACTATTTCCAAACCAAAAGTTTTCATTAATCTTTCAAGTAATATTTCCCATGGTAATATAAGGAATAAGCAATCGGAAAATCAGAATTGCTTTACTCACATTTACTTCACAACTTCCCTGAAACTCATCCTTTTCATAAAGAGTTAACAGCTATATAAATACTGAGAATGATCTGACAAAGCCATTGGATATTCCTTTTTTTATTATCAGTATGCATTTATCCTACAACCAAGCCATTTTGGAAAACTAGAAAAAAGTTTATAAAAATCATGGTGATGAAAGAAAAACCATCTCAACATAGAAAGCCTATGTCATTTAAAAGAGGTGGGGCTCACTTGACAAAGCTATCGCTGAAGTGAACATAACGTGAGTAACAGGTACTTCATGGAGTGTGTAAAATGTTGTTATCAGAGTGAAGAAAGTGGAATTCTGGTTTTAGGTCTGCCTTCATTGCAGACTACTAAGAAAATCCCCAAATCTCTAAGTATCTTAGTTTTTCTCAACTTGAAGAAAGAGTTGGGAGACCGCTGTCTGCCCAGACTTTGCTGGAAGCTTCCTCAAATCATTTTCATTTTAAAAATGAGAAATTAAGATGCAGAAATTTTGAATAAATTAAGCTAAAACAAAGACAGTAAGCCCTGCCCTGTTTCCTGAGCAGTTTGTTCTGGAGAGCAGGGAAAAGAGTGTGCAAAAGCTTGTGGAAAAGATAAAAGGTGTGTTCTATGCACAAGTTCCTGTCTATTAAGAAGGAAAATGATCTTGAATCATAGAAGGAAGGTTTCAAGATAGATTTTTTAAATGATGCTGAACTATGCTTAGAGGAAAGGTTGTGGGAATCTCTAAAAAGAAAATTATCAAAAGCTGTTTCTTGGCGTGGATTAAGTGTTAGCTGAAGACAAGTTGAACTATATGACTTCCTGAAATTCCTGTAAGCCTAGAATCTTTGAAATTTAACCCATACTTTCAGACCACACAGTTGTTTTCTTCGTTTATTGATTCACTTGAAAAATATTTGCTGGGTGTCTACTATGTCCTTGGTTCTGTGCGAAGCTCTGGGCAGTACAGTGATCAACACAGTGCAGTAAGACAAGGCCCTGCAGATGCTCCCACAGAGAAGGAGACTATCGTGAGGGCAAGGCGGAAGTGAAATGGTAAAGTAGGCACAGTCGTCTTCATTCTATTTTCACCAGTCTGTTCTGCGACTCCCTAACTCAGCCTTTGTTTCCTTCTCTTCTTAGTCCCCCATCCAGGTCTGGTCTGTTTTGCAGAGTGCTTTGCTCCAATCTCCCCTGCTTTCCTTCTCCCCTTTCCCATATAAAGGACTCAAGTAGGAGGACACTGAGTCTTATTAAATGCTTTCCTAACAAATACATAATTCAGAATCATTCCAGTAGAGGAAAGGGAATTATACTTTAAAAGATGGTGTGTATTACTATGAATAATGATTCTTTATGATACTGTATAGAAAATAACGCAAAATGAAGAAAAGGTACTTAGTCCAGATGTGGGAGATAGTTGAAGAGAGGTAGAATTCTTGGTACTCTTTAAATCACACCACCATAAACTGTGTTCTTACAAAGCCAGCCCTTGGTCTGTTGCCTTTTTCCTCAGGGTGCCAAAACTAAGTGCCAAATAGCTGAGGTGCCATAGATCATCTGCTTAAGTATCTCATACTGGTCCCCTACATCATCCTGAATGAATGTCTACTTTTAATGCTATGTAGATTTCTGTTTTAGTATGTTTTACTTCTTTTGGGGATCCTAAAACTGCATGCTTCCATTATTTACAGTGAAGTTATCTCAGGGGAAACAAAATGTATATAGCAATAAACAAAAGGTGTTGTTGAAATTCTGTTTGCCCCTTGCCTGTTCAACTACCACACAATTCAGACTACACGTAGACATAGCGTAGGTCTATACTGTTTGAATGACAAGTTCAAAATGCACTCAGACATCTGGATGTTTCCAAGTATCCAAGTGTTTGGCATTACGTAGACAAATATATGGATGATGGCCAGTTTGTTAAAATGCTGGAGATGGTTTATGAAGACTCCTTCTTATTACCTAAAGTATTCCACAAAGGGCAAAATACCTTCACGCCAGTTTTCGTGTGGAGACTGTGTAAAAAGTAAATTTGAGAAAAAATAAAGGGGGCCTGTCTTCCTGCATAGTATCAGATACTGGCCCAAAATAAATGCTTTTGGCTAGTCCAATAGGTAAAATTATCTACTTCTAAATTTCAGTGTCTGGCATTTCTCCATTGTAGCTGGCCTCATGACACTGTTCCCTGAAAGGCATTTCTTTCTTCCCTTGGCTTTTCCCATAGCCAGGCAAGTATAGATAGGACTGGTCCTGCAAAACGTAGGTTTCTTAAAAAGCAAAGACAAATATAAAGCTTTAGTTCATTCACATTAATTTTTAAAATTTCTACATTTGGATGATATTAACCCTATTTGCAGCGTAAAGCTGACAAGTTCATACAGACTTTTAACACCCCATTAATCTTACTTTGTTAGACTAGGGCATACACCAGCCAAAAACTGGAAATTTGATTAGCTGGTCCCATGCATTAGCTATCTCATTGGTATGGCATTTTAAAATATTTTCCAGATATACAAAGCCATGTTAGTTTTTTCAAGGTCTCTAGGGGGTTAGCAAGAAACATACCAAATAACTTCCTTATAAAACACTTCTACTTTAGCTACCAAAAAAACTGATTTTAATCTTAGGGTTTTTTTTTTTTTTTTCACTGATAAATAATAAGCTTGAAGAGAACTATGCATGCTGAACTTTAGTTTATGGTAACCTTTCAGCTCAGGTTGTTTTTTTTCCCTAATCCTCTAGATTTATCAGGATCTAGTAAATTTTTTTCCAGTGGCAATTTGATAATAATTTTGAATTTTATACAATACTCTGGGCTTTTCAGAAAATCCTTCTGATGGACATGAATCCAGTTGGAGTCATTTTGAAATGGAGAGTCAATTTATTGGATTAGCTGATAAGGTGATGAAAATCTTCTAATCAGATGGATATCTTTAATGAATCAAAAAAGGCATTTTCATCCATCTCTAACTCATTAAAGCCTTTGTAAATCTCATGGAATGACTTAATGGTACATTTTATGTCCCTTTCTTCTTTTGTGATTTTTAAACAGCTTAGCAAATTGTTCACAGAGAAAACTGTGTATCACAGCATAAATGCTTCAGTTCAGAGCCTAATGCAGCCTCTTTGCTCACAAGGAGCTGGCCAACCAAGCCGAAATCAGGAGGACACCAAAACTAATCTATTTTAGATTCTCTGAGACCAGAAAAATAAGTTGTAATTCACAAAGTCATTTTCTCCTGGAGGTTTCACCTGAGATTTCCATCTCTTCTCTCATCTCCACATTAAGCAAAAAGAATAGAAGCATGGCCTGAGGCAAAGCAAGGCCTTTTCCTCTAAACTCCAGAATAGTGTCACAGTTGGTGAAAGCAGCTGATTTAACAGAGTGACTTACAACAGATATATTCACCTGAGGATTATTTCAGCTTCTCAGAAAATGACTGGACACTTAAAGGCATATGCCCTTTTTTGCTATCTCATTCTTTAACTGATCCTCATTTGTTAAACACTTCTATAATAACAAGTGTTACCACTAATGAAACCAACACCCATTTCCATTTTGATAGTATTCAAATTAATATCCACTGCCTTTTTTCTCTTGTGGAAGCCTGTAATATACCCTTTCTGTCACTGAGAAACTGGTATGCCTAAGGAGCTCACAGCTAAAAAATCTACCTCAGTTTTCTGAACAGGTATCTGTATTCACTTCAAACAGGATCAGGAAGGCAAAGGCAAGCTTAATTGCTTTTCCTGTGTGTCAGGTCACTTCCCATATATATGGGCCACCAACACCCCCTTGAACCTCTCATCTCGCCTATTAGCACCTCATCCAGCTCCTACTCAATGACAGAGTCACCAAATACCAGACTAAAGCTGACAACTATTTTTAATCACAAAAGGTGTGTAGCTATTCTCTTGTAATACAAAAACATCCATCAATCATATGACATTTTGAACATATGTCACTCTAAAATTCACAAAGTTTTAAGGTTAGTTCCTTTTAAGCAGAAGATTCTTTTCTTAAAACTTGCATTTCAGAAAATAAATCTTATCGTGCCAGAAATCACAACCCTTTAAATTGGCAATTGCCTGTAGAAGTTGGCCGTGTGACTTTTTATAGGAAAATCACAAACTTAAGTGACTCATATATATTATTTCTCTCCAAAACCATTTTATTTTTTAATAACCACTTTATTACAATATTTGCATTTTTAAATATAGATTTTAAGATTGAATTTTAACCTGTTTCTTTGGTTCACTCATCTCATGACTTACTTGAAAGAAGCTACATGAACTTTAGCTGAGGAGTTTCACTTATTCTCATCTCAAGTGCAGTCTCTGGGGAATAATTTCCTGTGGGAAGTAACTGTAGGAGTATCTCCGTTGTTCTGTGGAAAACTAAGAACAGCTGCAACGTTTTTAAGAATAACCTATGTAGAAAATGTCAAACTAGGGGGATTCCTACCTTTCCCTTGACTAAACACAGCCATCTTCTTCAAGCACTTACTAAAAGGGAATTTGTTAGCCAAGGTGATGTCCCTAAAACAGGCCAGATATCACTAAACAGAAATTCAATAGTGTTTTTCTCAGCACAATAGAGTTAGATAAATACCATTTATCATGTATGAGTTAAAATGATTAATGAGGTGTATATATCTTTTTTCTTCCCTCTCTCTTTCTCACTCTTTTATTTTTCTTTTAATCAGTGATAGCATACCAAAGTTATACCTTCTGGATTTCATATATATGGCAAAATTATGTGAAAAGAGATGCTTGTCCCACTATATTAAATGGGAAAAAATATCTAAATATTATGGTTATTTATGTAAAGAAATATAAAGAAATACATAATCTCTCTCTCTCTCTCTCTCTCTCTATATATATATATATACACACACACACACATGCATATGTAATTCCTGATGAATTTTTCTTATTTGATAGTTATTCATACTAAAATAAAAAGGGTAATTTGTAAAATGTATACAGAAAACATTTTGTAAGATAATTTTTGTTTAGTTCTTTTGTTCATAATATTGAAACATGATGGGCACAGTTTGTTTAAGCAAGTTTTGCTGTCTCCTTGGAAAATTGTCAAATAGCACCTAAATTATACCCCTGGGAATTTCTAAACTGTACTTAGACTTTTGAGTACACTATTAGGAGAACATCTGTAAATAGTCTGATACATGAGCTCACTTGCAAACATAGCCACATTGGTATTTTGAATAATCACCTCAGAATTTTTTTTAAAAATTATTTTGAAATCAGGCAGCACAGCAAGTAGGTAGGTGTCAAAATTAAACACAAATGGTGATGAGGTCATTACTTACACACTTTTTTTTTATTCTTTGGGGTTCTTTTTCATTGGGGATCATGTTTATTTTGTCATTCCTTTTGAAAAATGAAAAACACAGATGATTCTAAACCTTGTGCTATATTTTTGATGGCTTTCTCAGAGCCAATCTAACAATTTCATTTCTACATAATACACTGCAATGCTGAATATTTTACCTGAAATAGACATTTAGGAAGAATGAAAAATGTCAATATAATGATAAAAATCAAGGGTCTTAACAAGTTTTCTCTTTAACAAAAAATGAAAATAAAGAGAAAAATCCTGAGAAACATTATGAAACAGTGCATATATTGCATTAATTTAGCTCCTTACATATCTGTCCACTTCGCTGTATCTCTAACCTCAATTAATAAAACTGAGTCTTCTTTTTTCCTTTAGAAACTGAACCACACAAAATGAAGATAATTAGGTACATAAAGCAGATGCTATAAAAATCATTGTGTTGACTACTGTGTTACAATGTAGGATAGAAATAATTCGAAAGGTATGTGAAAATAATGAAAAAAAGGTTGGAGGAATAACATATACAAGTTTAAATGTGAACACTATACCTAACCTAAGAGAGATGCAGTTGTGGAGTTAGGCATATAGTAGAATCACACTGTATTAAAGGAGAGGCCAGATTTCCCCATCTCACTTTAGGGCAATGTCTAAGAAGCTGGAGAATTAGTTGGACCTTGTGGCTTTGGTCAGTTTCACAGAGATATTGTCTCTGAGCACATAAAACTTGACCATGAACCCAATCACTGAAAGGGTTCTTTTGGTCTTCCCAGGGCCTATATTAAATACTATCAGCAAATTAGCACATAGAAATAGTGATTAATACTTTCAGTAGTCCAATGGTGCTACTTTTGGCACATTGTAACTGTGGGTTAAATGTAGAAACCATGTATCAATGCCTTTTCTCTGTTCTTCATGATGCTTAGCCCTGGGCAAACAGAAGGTGCTCAAATACTTTTATCCTTCATGCTATTCAACACCTAGAAGTACTTTAGATGCGGAGGAAAAGGCTGAGTAGAATCTAGATAAGCATTCCATGATGTGATCAGAGATTTGAAGCCAGCGTGAAAATTTTGGCATAAAGAACCTCACAAAGGAATAATTTTAATAGCAAAAAGTAACTGAGAAGTAAATATTAAAGTGGAAAATATTGTAAAGATAGACCATTTACTGTGCCTAGAGATAATTTCTTTCACTTGAGGAAAAACGTATTTCAGTGTTTAAGTGGTGTTGTTGAAATTCCAAAATAGCATGTCTAAATTAAACTGAAAATTTTGCAACCATGTACTAGCAACTTAAAATGGTACTTGTACTGATAGTGATTTATATAAAATATATAATATTAAAGGAGAAAGAGAATGAGGTAAAACAGGGCAAGAAAGAGAAAAAGATATTAGTTCCATATAATTTTCTGAGTAAAATAATTTGAAAGGAGGACTCTTTGTTCTTTTGTTTGCTTCGAAATTTTCATAACAGACCATAATATTTTCCTTACATCTATCCAAGTGAATAAATGTAAGTCAATACTAATGTGAGGAATATTCTTTTTCATGTTAAAAGATGAGGTGACTAGCAGATGAGGCAAAGAAAAAAAATACTTGAGCAATATTGGACATGTTATCTCTTTATCCAAGCTTGATAAATATAGTACACCTAAAACTATTTGCAATGTATAGATTTGGAAAAGGCTTTGAGTAGAATGCACTATGAAGAACCACGCTGATCCAGTAAAAAAACAATGTTGGCAGATACAAAGCAGCTGAGTGGTGCTCTCGACATTGACTGTCGTCTTTTCGAAAAGAGCTGCATGAAAGGAACTACAGACTGACAAATGATGAAAATATTTTAAGTTTCCTCTTCTTGGTAAAACTTGAGTGCTTCACTCAGAACCTCAAAACCTGGATCATTAGATAAGTACCTACAGAGTTGAGAAACAAAGCCATATAACTTAGATGTATTTTAAGGAAAGTGTCAGAAAGGTTAATCCAGTTCTACACTAAAGCATTCCCTCAGGTCTCCAAAGTAAAGTTTAAAAACATAATCTAGTCTCCTGTGTCTCTTAATCCCTTGCACCTATGATTAGTTCCTGTTTATGTTAGCAAATAAAAAAGATGTAATGTAGGTCAAAGGTTCTCTGAGCTTATTTCCCTTTAAAAAAAAATCAGTATCCCGAAGAAATTTAGCTCAGATTTTGTAAGACCTGACCACCTCTCAGTAGTTGATGGTGATGATGATATAATAATAATAATAAAAATTAGAAATGTAGATTAGGTTCCCTGGTTGCAGCAACAGGATTAGTCACAAGCTCAAATAAAAGTTAGCAGGTTAGGGCTTCCCTGGTGGCGCAGTGGTTGAGAG
>NW_006779287.1:1525188-1569433 GCF_000442215.2 Lipotes vexillifer | reverse complement strand
CACAAAAAAAAAAAAAAAAAAAAAAAGTTATCAGGTTACAAGGGTCGAACAAATTAAGCTTTCTTTGAGATTTGGATCAGGATCTGAGCCTGTTAACTAGCCTGCTTAATTGAATATTAAGAACTATCACTCACGTGTGAGGAAAACAGTGATGATTATGTAATGGCTTTCTATTGAGATTATTCTTGTCTAGCATATGGACTATTTCACATCACACTTCACAAATTTTGATACTTCTGACATCTTAATCTAAAGTAGATACTGTTTAAAATCCTGTGATCACTAAAGTACTGTAAAATATGAGCTATTTAAATATGTATTTCCTGGCAATTAATGCCTACCAGTGACAGTGACCAAATGTTTCATTACAGGATGGTTAATGAAAAGAAGCCATAACTAGAGAGGAACATATGAGAATTAACCTGGACTTTTTTTCACTTGTAACCTTTCAGTTGCTGTAGAATAAACAGATTTAACACAGTAGTTCTTTAATCTTGTCTAAAAGCATAATGATGGGAAATTTCCTACATAACATATGAGATCCTGAATATGGTTATTAATCAAATTCAACATCCAATTTACCAATTGCACAAGAGGTTGTCAAATTTACAGAGAAAGGGTCAAATTAGTTTACATAGTATGTGTAAATTATTTTCCCATCTGACTATATGATTTTTTAAACTCAGTGTTTTTGAAACCTAACAGAAAACAGGACATTGGATCACAAAGGGTAGAGGAAATATAAAGTCTCTGAGTTAATGCTATGTCTGTTTTAATTAAGTACTTAATAAAAATTTTTCAAGCAGGTTACAAACAACATGCACATACAGCAGGATTACAGCTGTAGAGACCAAAAAATTAACCTTGGGGAAAAAGCAAGAATAGAACAAAATGTACTAAATTATTAAGTGTGTGTTTGTAATGAGACTGTCAATGATTTTTGTTTCTCTTAGTTCTTTTCTTTTGCTTTATTTTCATCTTAATAAATAGAAAATATTTTAAAGAAAAAATGTTATTATAAGTATTTTAATTAAGACATTTCTTCTTACATAAGAAATCATTTCAGTTTTTACTGATGCTTTTCAAGAAATTTGAGAACCACCTTAAACTGATGTTTGTTTTAGTGATTGTTTCTACAGAAAAAAATGCAAGTGTTTAACAAGTATAGTTTAGAAGGGAAGACAATTCCTCATACACAGTGCCTTAATTTAGGAATTTGAAGGTTCAAATCACAAATTAAATGGCTTCCAGAAACACATTTAATATACACAAGATTAATTCTGTTTCATTTTACTTCTCCAAGTATGTTGTCTTTTCAGTGGTAAATGTTGCCCTCTTTTCAGTAAACAGTACATTTGGCAAGAACTGAAACATTTTCTCGGCTATGCAAGTGATTAATGATTCCACGCTCAAGAGCATCTTGAGCATCCATGATTTTCACTGGATCCTTGGTTTAGAAAGTATATATATAATATATAAATATATATTATTTATATTTATGTATATTATAAAAGGAAGAGCAAGAGCCAGCTAAGATCACATGACATAGAGATAGAGAATGCATTTAAATATAATTATTTCATCATCCTGAATCAATTCTGCTTCCTCCACTCCCCTTGATTCATGGAAAATAGAATTTTTTGTTTTAATATATTATGATGCATGGAACTTAAGTAGCTAAAAAAATAAGGATAGTCCTCCTTTGATGTAAATAATGCTCATACACATACCCATACCCATAGAATCAATCATTTTTTGTGACACCAACACACTCTGAAAAGATACAGAAATATATAAAAATAATAACTAGTGGTTATCATTTATTGAGTGATTATGAATTATCATCCAGGCACTGGGCTGAGTGCTTATAAATACAGTTCGTTGAGTCTTTTCTACACCTCTAACACTAAGAGTTGCTGTGCCCACTTGACAGGTGAAGAAACAGAAACTCCAGAACAGTAAATAACTTACCAAGTTTCACAGCTCTTGAGAGGTGGCACAGGGATTTGAAATGCATCCTGCTTGATTTCAGTACGCAGGGAATTCCACTGTACTGTGGTACCTTCTGCATATTGCTTGAAGGACCCTGGATTGGGTGGTGGGTCTGAGTCAGAGCCTTCAAACAGTCCCATCACCATAACTAAGATACTCATTTGTTCTACAGTCTAGCAAAGCTGAAGAGAAAAATCTTCCCCTACTAGAATAAAACAAGGCTCATCAGTGAGGAAAGGTTGAATAAAATGGTAGTATACCATACAGGTTGGCTTAGAGGGATTTCCTCAAGCAATTTTTGTTGTTGTTGTTGTTTTTTGTTTGTTTTTTGGCCGCACTGCACGGCCCGTGGGATCATAGTTCCCCTCTCAAGCGATTTTTAAGGGGAAAAAGTAAATTTCTTCCCTCAGCTTCAAACCTAGGAAAAGGGAGTTATGAGAACAATTGGCCTGACCCTTCTTTCTTTCTGTGTTGAGAACAGCTTTTAGGAAATAGCTTAAGCAGCTATTATTTAGTTATTTCTCCCTCTTTAATATTTAAAACAAAATGACCTTTGAAGAAAAAAATAGACCAACATTAGTTTGGAAAAACATGTTTTCAAAACACAAATATTTCTTACAGATAAACATACTTATGTTTCTTTTTTTTTTTAACTGGTTAGTTAATAGGTAGATAATTGGTTTTGTTCATTGATTGGTGTTTGGTTTGTCAGTAGATTGGAGATTTTTATTACCCTTGAAAGCCAGGAAGGAATTCTCCCTAAGCATTTGATTTTCAGAATGGATATACTTTTAATTTTCCTTGGTAAGTTAAAAAAACTCAAATAATGTAAACAATGTAAAAAGGTCAAACAACACATAAAAGTGAAAACAAGTAAAATGTATATTGCAATTGTGCCACTCTTATAACCATCATTAACATTCTGGTGATTCAGCTTTCTTGTGTGACTGTACATGATAGTTGGGTGGGTGGGTAGGTAGGTAGATAGATGGAAAGAAAGAATTTTACATAAATAGAATCATACACATAGAGGTTTTGTTTTGAACTTGTTTATCTTTTGCATATTTTTCTCAATATGTAATCATTTGTAGTGATATGTGGGGATTTTGCAACTGTTGGTTTCACAAAAATTGTCAGATATTTCTTTACGTCATTGCTTTTTCTCTTTAAAAATGTCTTGAGGAAACCTAAGTGAGTTGGTTTAAATATAATTTATTCTTTTTAATAGCAGAATAATATGTCATAGTTTAGAAACACAATCTTTTATTTCTAAATAATGTTCATTTGGGGTGTTTCTGTTTTTCACAAATAGCTTTAAAAGGATCATCCATGGACCTCTCTGTTTTAGATATATAAGGGGCTTACTTTAATGAGACAGATTTTCAGAAATGAATACAAAGTAAAAAATATGCATATATGTTAATTATGCTAGGTATTACCAGATAGCTTTTATAGAAGTTCCATTTAACATGGAAATGTTAAATGACAAAGCAATATATACTGCTTTGCCGTAATGGGAAATAAAGGATATTAAAAAGCATCTCTTTCATTTCTTGTTTAATTATATACTTCCTGAACATGTAGATGCCAGATTCAAAACCAGTTTATCACTTCACTTAGGATCATCAGAAATAAAAACAAAACTTGCTAGATTCAAGAATTTTCCACATAGTTTTAACTACTTTCAGATATATCCGCCAGGAGAGAATTTACAAATCATTTCTTTCATGTGGGATGATTGGTTGGTTGATATGTTGGCTGGTGGTTTTCAGTGTACTCTACTCCTCCTCCAAATCACATAATCACTGTCACCATGTCCCTATTATTGATAGGAGTATACTATATTCTTCAGGTGTGTAGGGCAGAAATAAGATTAAGAACCAATGCTGCAGGCATTTTTGTACCTAACCAAACTCATTGCAATTTATTGTCTGATTTAAAGAGCTACACTTCTATCCCAGAAATCTGATGGTTTGCTTTTCCTGTCTACATTCATATACCATTATTTTAGAAATGTTTTTCAAAATTTAACTAATCAGGCTTTCTGAAATAAACTAATTTTAAAACAATATGATAAATGCGGCCCAAGCAAAAATGTATCCTTTAAAATATACATAGTAGACTTTATAAGGTATCTTAAATGGAAGTTAGATAGTAGCAAGCACAGAATTCAATAAAGAAACTTTGTAGAATCAACATAACTTACATATTGCTCTTTGATCATATCGTATAAAGCTATTCTGGATTTTATTTTTAACTGACACAGAGGAGAGATGCTTTATTAATTGAGGAAAGAAATCTTTGAATAGGAATAGCATTGACTTTTAAATTATTGGCCTTATCTTGCTCTTTTATGTATGCTCAGAATGGTGACAGCGTTTTCAACAATGTTCCAAAAGCCATTTAGCTTACAAAGTGGAATTATTGTGATACGGTACACTTAGTGCATTTCTTCTTCATAGCGTCTTATTTCATAAAAATCAATTGGATTTTATGCCTTGCATAGAAGGCCCTTCTTCCACAGTGAAGTCAGAGTTATTATGAGTAAGCTGGCCAGATATCATCAAATGCACTAGAACCTTTCTATAGTATTTACTGTTGTACAGAATGCAGTGTAAGGCACTCCACCATACTACAATAAGTAGGAGTTTCTCTAGCACAGCTATTGTAGGAACTCTTTATAGGAAGCTATTATACAAAGGTAGACAAGGAAGTCTTGTAGTTTTTCCAGAGAATAGATGTACTAAGTTACAAAAAAATTGCCCTAATACAAGTTTACAAATACAGTGTAGTGTCTGGCCCATGGTAGGCATTCAAAAGATACTTGTTGAATAAATGAATGAAGACAGTTTTCTAACATATGCAGTGATGACACAAGGGTAAGACACCAACAGACGCAGGCAAAGGATACAAGTTCTACTAATGTAGGTAAGGAAATATAATACTAGGTTTTTATACAGACAAATAATCAGAGCTGGGAGACCAGGAGCATATTTCAAATATGGGACAAACTTCCATGCCCTTTGGGAGCCCAGCTGCCAATGTGATTTCAGATTAAAATTCCATCTGGTTCTTCTGAAACGCTTGTTTCCTTCCATTCTTAAGGGGCTTAATAACCTCCTGACTCCTTTCAGCTCTTATAGAGACCCAGTCTATGCGCCTGCTTGCTCACGAAATGAAAAGTGACTAACAACCACAGTGCATTCCTGACCGTTTCCTGAATAAAAGAATCCAAGTAAATGTTCTTTTTTCTTTGTTTTTGTTTTTATTTTTCAATTTTATCTTTAGCACAATTTTTAAAGGTTACTTTCCATTTACAGTTATTACAAACATTGGCTGTATCCCCCATGTTGTACAATACATCCTTGAGCCTATCTTATGCCCAACAGTTTGTGCCTTCTGCTCCCCCACCCCTGTTTTTCCCCTGGTAACCACTAGTGTATTCTCTATGTCTGTGATTCTGCTTTTTTATTGTATTCACTAGTTTATTGTATTTTTGAGAAATGTTCTTCAATTTACCATCTCCCGTTTTTAATAGGTCTGGATTTCAAGCATTCTTGAGGTCTATTCCTATAGTATGAGTTCCAAAGATGGAGTTTTAGCAAAGCCCCAGGACATGCTAATTTTCTTTAAATATCCATAGGAGTAATTATTATATTTTAAAGGTACTTCTGCCAACACTATGAGCAAAAATAAGTAACAAAGAACCTATAAGATGAAATTTAAATGCTCATAATATATTTTATCCTCGTTTATGGCACTCATAATAACATAGACATCTTTCCCAACTTTCTCTCTTTGTATTTACTAATTTTCTTAAAAATTCCATATACATACATAAATGTGGTTTCACATTAACACAGAAATGGAATTATATATGTTATGACTTTTTTATTACAGCATTTTTCTTCTTTTTTTCCCACACTTATTTCCTCCTTGCTTTCCTTCCCTATAAGGTATAGAATATGAACTACTGCATATGTATACTTTCATACTGTTTTCATATCATATAATCATATATGAATATACATATATATAAACATATGTATGAGGTTGGTCATGGTTTCTTTCAAAAATGGGATATGGTATATATACTTTCCTCCATCTTGCTTTTTCCTCTGAAAAGCACCTCATGAGATCATTTCAAATCAACCCATGTGGTTCTATGTCATTCTATGGCATGGCTGCATAAGAGACCTGGGTCTTGATGTACAATCGTTTGTTCCCACATGACTTAGTATGTTTCCGTGTTTTGTTGTGAAGATGAATTCAAAGATAAGTTCATTTCCTTCTGGATACATCCATACACATTTTTTTTCCCCCAATGGTATAGATTCCCAGGAGTGGGATTGTTACAACTAGATAGATAGATAGATCATGGATGGACAGAAATAGATTTGACTAGTGTTTCTAGACTGCTGTCCAAAATGGTAAAACATTCCACATTTCTGTCCATAATTCTTTACTCATATCACTGCACCAAAGGTAGTTACTGGTCTTTTATTTTCTTGAATATAAGCCCAGTCCCATTATCAAATTTCCCTGAATACTAATGAGTTTACAGCTTTTTCTTATAATTGCAAGCCATTTGGTTTGGTCCCCTATAAACTGCTATTTCATATTCCTTCCCTCTTGGGGTTTACAAATACAATTTTGTAGTAAATTTTCAAGAGTTGCCTAAATGCAGTAATTTTTTAAATTGAAGTATGCTTGATTTACACTATTATGTTAGCTTCACATGTACAGCATAGTGATTTTTTTCTGATTATATTCCATTATAGATTATTACAAGACATTGAATATAATTCCCTGTGCTATACAGTAAATCCTTGTTGCTTATCTATTTCGTGTATTGTAGTTTTTATCTGTTAACCCCATATTCCTAATTTGTCCCTTCCTCACTTCTTTCCCCTTTGGTAACCATAAGTTTGTTCTCTATGTCTGTGAATCTGTTTCTGTTTTGTATGTAGATTCATTTGTATTTTTAGATTCCATGTATAAATGACATCATATAGTATTTGTCTTTCCTACACCTCCAGCTTCTTTCTTTTTTCTTATACCTTTCTAAGTATAATATTCTCTAGGTCCATTGATGTTGCTGCAAATGGCAATATTTCATTCTTTTTATGGCTAAGTAATATTCCATTGTGTATATATACCACATTTTCTTAATCCATTTGTCTCTTGATGAACACTTGGGTTCTTTCCACGTCTTGGGTATTGTAAATATAGCTGCTGAGAACATTGGAGTGCATGTGTCTTCAAATAAGAGTTTACATTTTTTCCAGATATTTACCCAGGAGTAGGATTGCCAGATCATATGGTAGCTCTACTTTTAGTTTTTTGAGGAACCTTCATACAGTTTTCCATAGTGGCTGTATCAATTTACATTCCTACCAACAGTGCAAGAGGGTTCCCTTTTCTCCGCACCCTCTCCAGCATTTATTGTTTATAGATTTTTTGGTGATAGCCATTCTGACCAGTGTGAGGTGATACCTCATTGTAGTTTTGATTTGTATTTCTCTAATAATTAGTGATGCTGAGCATCTTTTCATGTGCCTGTTGACCATCTGGATGTCTCCTTTGGAGGAATGTCTATTTAGGTCTTCTGCCAAATTTCTGATTGGGTTATTTGTTTTTTTCAGTGTTGGGTTGTATGAGCTGTTTGTATATTTTGGACATTAACCCCTTGTCAGTCACAACATTTGCAAATATTTTCTCCCATTATTTAGGTTGTCCTTTCATTTTTTTGATGGTTTCCTTTGCTGTGCAAAAGCTTTTACGTCTGATTGGTCCCATTTGTTTATATTTGCTTTCATTTATTTTGCCTTGGGAAACTGATGTAAAAAATATTGCTACAATTCATGTCAGAGAATGTTTTGCCTATATTCTCTTCTAGGGGTTTTGTGGTGTCATGGTTTATATTTAGGTCTTTAAACCACTTTGAGTTAAGTTTTCTACGTGGCATGAGGGAGTGTTCTAACGTCACTGATTTACAGGTAGCTATCCAGCTTTCCTAACACCAATTGTCGAAGAGACTATCTTTCCTCCATTGTATATTCTTGCCGTCTTTGTTGGAGATTAATTGATGGTAGGTGTGTCAGTTAATCTCTGGATTCTCTGTTCTGTTCCTTGGATTTCTGGGGGGTTTTTTGATGCCAACACCATGCTGGGTTTTTTTGTTTGTTTTTTTGGTTTGTTTTTGGCGGTACGTGGGCCCCTCACTGTTGTGGCCTCTCCCATTGTGGAGCACAGGCTCTGGATGCACAGGCTCAGTGGCCATGGCTCACAGGCCCAGCCACTCCGCGGCATGTGGGATCTTCCTGGACTGGGGCACAAACCCGTGTCCCCTGCATCGGCAGGTGGACTGTCAACCACTGTGCCACCAGGGAAGCCCAACCATGCTATTTTGATTACTGTAGGTTTATAGTGTAGTCTGGAGTCTGAATGGATTATGCGTCCAGCTTTTATCTTTTTCCTCAGGATTACTTTGGCAGTTCTAGGCCTTTTGTGGTTCCATATAAAATTTAAGATTATTTTTTCTAGTTCTGTGAAAGATGTCATGGATATTTTGATAGGGATTATATTAAATCTATAGATTGCTTTGGGTAGTATGGACATTTTAACCAGATTAATTCTTCCAATCCAAGAACATGGGATGTCTTTCTTTTAATCATATTCAGTTTCCTTTATCAATGTTATATAGTTTTCAGCATATAAGTCTTTCAACTCCTTGGTTGAGTTTCTTTCTAGGTTGTTTTTTGTTGCTGTTGTTGGGTTTTTTTGATGCTATTTAAAGCAAGATTGCTGTTTTACTTTCTTTTTCTAATATTTCATATTCGTGTAAAGAAATGCAACAGATTTCTGTTTATTCAACTTGTATCCTTGTACTTTATGGAATTCATTTATTAGTTTTGATAGTTTTTGTATGGAGATTTTAGGATTCTCTATCTATATATATAGAGAGAGAGTATCATGTCATCTGCAAATAGTGACAGTTTTACCTCTTCCCTTCCCATTCAGATACCTTTTATTTCTTTTTTCTTTCTCTGATTGCTGTTCTAGGACTACCAACACTATTTTGAATTGAAGTGGTAAGAGTGGTAATTGTTGTCTCATTCCTGAATTTAGTGGGAACAGTTTCAGCTTTTCATCATGGTGTATTAAGTTGGCTGTGGGTTTGTTGTAAATGGCTTTTATTGTGTTGAGATATGTTCCCTCTATATCCACTTAAGTAAGATTTTTTTTTAATCTTTATTGGAGTATAATTGCTTTACATTGTTGTGTTAGTTTCTGCTCTATGTCAAAGTGAATCAGCTATACGTATACATATATCCCCATATCCCCTCCCTCTTGCACCTCCCTCGCAGCCTACCTATCCCACCGCCCTAGGTGGTCACAAAGCACTGAGCTGATCTCCCTGTGATCTGCAGCTGCTTCCCACTAGCTATCTATTTTACATTTGGTAGTGCATGTATGTCCATGCCACTCTCTCACTTCATCCCAGCTTACCCTTCCCACTCCCCGTGTCCTCAAGTCCATTCTGTACATCTGCATCGTTATTCTGGTCCTGCCCCTAGGTTCTTCCGAAACTTTTTTTTTTTAGATTTCATATATATGTGTTAGCATACGGTATTTGTTTTTCTCTTTCTGACTTACTTCACTCTGTATGACAGACTCTAGGTCCATCCACCTCACTACAAATAACTCAATTTTGTTTCTTTTTATGGCTGAGTAATATTCCATGGTATATATGTGCCACATCTTCTTTATCCATTCATCTGATGATGGACACTTAGGTTGCTTCTGTGTCCTGGCTATTGTAAATACAGCTGCAATGAACTTTGTGGTACATGACTTTTTTTGAATTATGGATTTCTCAGGGTATGTACCCAGTAGTGGGATTACTGGGTTGTATGGTAGTTCTCTTTTTAGTTTTTTAAGGAATCTCCATACTGTTCTCCATAGGGGTTGTATCAATTTACATTCCCACCAACAGTGCAAGAGGGTTCCCTTTTCTCCACACTCTCTCCAGCATTTATTGTTTGTAGATTTTTTGATGATGGCCATTCTGACCAGTGTGAGGTGATACTTCATTGTAATTTTGATTTGCATTTCTCTAATGATTAGTGATGTTGAGCATCCTTTCATGTGTTTGTTGGCAATCTGTATATCTTCTTGGGAGAAATGTCTATTTAGGTCTTCTGCGCATTTTTGGATTGGATTGTTTGCTGTTTTGATATTGAGCTGCATGAGCTGCTTGTATATTTTGGAGATTAATCCTTTTTCAGTTGCTTCGTTTGCAAATATTTTCTCCCATTCTGAGGGCTGTTTTTTTGTCTTGTTTATGGTTTCCTTTGCTGTGTGAAAGCCTTTACATTTCATTAGGTCCCATTTGTTTAATTTTTTTTATTTCCATTTCTCTAGGAGGTGAGTCAAAAAGGATCTTGCTGTGATTTATGTCATAGAGTGTTCTGCCTATGCTTTCCTCTAAGAGATTTATAGTGTCTGGCCTTACATTTAGGTCTTTAATCCATTTTGAGTTTATTTTGGTATATGGTGTTAGGAAGTGTTCTAATTTCAATCTTTTACATGTAGCTATCCAGTTTTTGCAGCACCAGTTATTGTTTGTATGTTTTTGCGGTATGCGGGCCTCTCACTGTTGTGGCCTCTCCCGTTGTGGAGCACAGGCTCTGGAGGCGCAGGCTCAGCAGCCATGGCTCACGGGCCCAGCCACTCTGCGGCATGTGGGATCTTCCTCGACCGGAGCATGAACCCACGTCCCCTGCATCGGCAGGTGGACTCTCAACCACTGCGCCACCAGGCAAGCCCAGCACCACTTATTGAAGAGGCTGTCTTTTCTCCATTGTATATTCTTGCCTCCTTTATTAAAGATAAGGTGACCATATGTGCGTGGGTTTATCTCTGGGCTTTCTATGGTGTTCCATTGATCTGTCTTTTTGTTTTTGTGCCAGTACCATACTCTTTTGATTACTGTACCTTTGTAGTATAGCCTGAAGTCAGGGAGCCTGATTCCTCCAACTCCATTTTTCTCTCTCAAGATTGCTTTGGCTGTTCAGGGTCTTTTATGTTTCCATAAATTGTGCAATTTTTTGTTCTGTTTCTGTGAAAAATGCAATTGGTAGTTTGATAGGGATTGCATTGAATCTGTAGATTGCTTTGGTTAGTATAGTCATTTTCACAATGTTGATGATGAGAGTTTTTATCATGAATGGATATTGAATTTTGTCAGTTATTTTTTCCTGTGTCTATTGAGGTGATCATTTAGTTTTTTTCTTTCCATTTGTTAATGTGGTGTATCACGTTGATTGATTTGCCTATGTTGAGCCATCCTTGGACCCTGGCATGAATCCAGCTTGATCATGGTGTATGATCCTTTTTATGTATTGTTGGATTTGGTTTGCTAATGTTTTGTGGAGGAATTTTGCATCTATATGCATCATAGATATTGGCCTGTGATTTTCTTTTTTTGTAGTATCTTCACTTTGGTATCAGGGTGATGTTGGCTTCATTGAAAGAATTTGGGAGTGTTTGCTCCTATTCATCTTTTGGAATAGTTTGAGAAGGATAGGTATAAGTGTTTCTTGTATGTTTGGTAGAATTCTTCAATGAAGCCATCCAGTCCTGCACTTTTTTTTGCAGGGAGTTTTTTCATTACAGATTCTATTTCACTTCTAGTGATCAGTCTGTTCAAATTATTTGTTTCTTCTTTACTCAGTTTTGGCAGGTTGTATGTCTAGAAACTTGTCCATTTCTTCTTGGTTGTCCAGTCTGTTGGCATATAACTGTTCTAGTTTTCTCTTATGATTTTTTTGTATTTCTGTGGTATCAGTTATTTCTCCTCTTTCACTTCTGATTTTGTTTATTTGGGCCCTCTTTCTTTTCTACTTGGTTATCCTGGCTAGAGCTTTGTAGATTTTGTTTATCTTTTATAAAATCCAGCCCTTGGTTTTATTGAGCTTTCCTTTTTTTCTTTTAATCTCTGTTTTATTTCTTCTCTAATCTTTATTATTTCCTTCCTTCTGCTGACTTTGTGTTTTGTTTGTTCTTTTAATAATTTTTTTATATGGTAAGTTTGGTTGTTTATTTGAAATTTTTCTCGTTTCTTGAGGAAGGCCTGTATCACTATGAGCTTTCCTCTTAGAACTGCTTTTGATACACCCCATAAATTTTGTATGATTGTATTTTCATTTTAGTTTGTCTTGAGGTATTTTCTGATTTCTTCTTTGATTTTATTGTTGACCCATTGATGTTTTAGTAGCATGTTGTTTAGTCTTCATATGTTTGTTCTTTTCCCATTTTTCTGTTTGTGATTGATTTCTAGTTTCTTACCATTGTGGTCAAAACAGATGCTTGAAATAATTTCTGTCCTCTTAAATTTGTTGAGGTACGTTTGGTGACCTAGTATTTGGTCTGTCCTAGAAAATGTTCCTTTGTGTGCTTGAAAATAATTTGTTTTCTGGGTTTTTTGGATGTAGTATCCTGTACCTATCAATTAAGTCCAAATGGTTTATTGTGCCATTTAGAACCTCTGTTGCTTTATTGATTTTCTGTTTGATCCATCCATTGATGTCAGTGGGAAGTTAAATTCTCCTACTATTATAATGTTATTGTCAGTTTCTCCCTTTATGTCTCTTAGTATTTGTTTCATATATCTAGGTGCTCCTATACTGAGTGTGTATATGTTAAGGAGTGTAATATCCTCATCTTGTATTCATCCCTTCATCATTATATAATGCCTTCTTTTGTCTTTCTTTATGGCTTTTGTTTTAGAGTCTATTTTATCTTATATAAGTATTGCTACCCCCACTTTCTTGTAGTTTCCATTTGCATGAAGTATCTTCTTCCATCCCTCACTTTCAGCCTAAGTGTGTCTTTTGCCCTGATGTGAATCTCTTGTAGGCAGCATATTGTACGTTCTTGTTTTTGTCAATCCACTCTCTGTCTTTTGTTCAGAGCATTTAGTCCATTGACATTTAAGGTAATTATTGATAGGTATGTAATTGTTGCCATTTTAATCCTTCTTTTCTAGTTGTTTTTGTAGTTCTTTTTTATTTGTTTCTTATTCTTTTTGTTTCTCCTTGTGTGGTTTGATGATCTTCTTGTATAGTATACTTGAGTTCCTTTCTTTTTGGCTTTTGTAAATCTGTTGTATATTTTTAATTTGTGGTTACCATGGAGTCCAAGTATGTTGACTCATAACTATATCTACTTGCTTTAAACTGACAATCATTCAAGTTCAAACACATTGTAAAAGATCTACATTTTTATACACTCCTCCCCCACATTTTATGATTTTGATGTCCTGTTTTACATCTTCATGCTCGTCTTTTAACCGTTAATTGTAGTTATAATCACTTTTATTTTTTTGTTTGTTTCTTAATCTACATACTGGCTTATTTAGGTGATCTTCAATCCTTTTATATATTTGCCTTTCCTATTGTGATTTTTCCCTTTCCTGTAGATTCTTGCTTCTCTATTTAGAGAAGGTCTTTCATTATTTCTTTTAGGGTGAGTTTAGTATTGCTGAATTATTTTAGTTTTTGCTTATCTGAGAAATTCTTTCTCTCTCCATCTATTCTAAATGATAATCTTACTGGGTAGAGTATCCTAAGTTGCAGGTTTTTCCCTTTCAGGACTTTGCCTATATCATGGCACTCTGTTCTGGCCTGCAAAGTTTCTTCAGAGAAATCAGCTGATAGCCTTATGGGGGCTCCCTTGTAGCTGACTGTTTGTTCTTCTCCTGCTGCCTTTAGACTCCCTTTATTTTTAACTTTTGCCATTTTAATTATGGTATGTCTTGGAGTAGGTCTGTTTGTTTGCGACCCTCTGTACTTCTTATACCTGGATATCTGTTTCCTTCTTTAGGTTTGGGAAGTTTTCAGCCATAATTTCTTCAAATACATTTTTGCTCCCCTTGTTTCTTCTCCTTCTGGAATTCCTAATATGCATAAGCTGGCACACTTTATATTATCCTATATATCTCATATGTTGCTTTCTTTTCTCTTTCTTTTTTTTCATTTGTCTTTCTGCTGTCCTGATTGGGTGATTTACATTATTCTATCTTCCAGATCACTTATTCCTTCTTCTGTGTTATTTAGTCTTCTATTTCTGTGTTATTTAGTCTGCTATTTATTGCTTCTAGACTGGTTTTTATCTCAGCAATTTGTCTTTTTTTTTTTTTGGGGGGGGGGGGTATGTGGGCCTCTCCCCACTGTGGCCTCTCCCGCCGTGGAGCACAGGCTCCAGACGCACAGGCTCAGCCGCCATGGCCCATGGGCCCAGCCGCTCTGTGGCATGTGGGATCCTCCCAGACCGGGGCACGAACCCGTGTCCCCTGCATTGGCAGGCGGACTCTCAACCACTGCACCACCAGGGAAGCCCAGCAATTTGTCTATTTTTGATTGGTTCATCTTTATGGTTTCTGGTTCCTTGTTACAGTGATCTGCATTTCTATCAATAATTTTTCTTAATTAAGTTAGCATTTTTATTACCTTATTTTTGAACTTGGGGGGTCTAGTAGACTAGTGAGGTCTGTTTCATTATTTGCTCTTTTAGGGGATTTCTCTTGTTCTTTTAACTGTGAGTAGTTTCTCTGACTTTTCATTTTACTTAACTTTCTCAGCCTCTATGAATTTAGGAGATACAGTTATCTACTCTGGTCTTAAAGGGGTGTTTTTATGTAGACAGTGTATGTCCAGTGTTTTTGGTGTGAGGGCTGGTTTTGGTATGGGTGCTGGGCACATCTTTCCTCAGAGTGTGCTGACCATTTTCCCCTTGATAGGCGATATGGTTGGTGTTGTCATATCTAGAGCCTGTGATGGACATGAGGCGGCACTTCCTCTCTGCTCTGTCACTGCCCTGTCGAGGTGGAGTCTGCTTCCCAGTTTTTGGCATAGAAGCCCTGAGAGTTGGGTTTAGTCAGGCTCCTCTTGCTTTGAATGCATGCCCTGCCTGAAAAGAGGTGATTGCTGAAGTAAACTAGTCCTATGTGATCACAGAGGACCTATGGGCTGCCTGTGTAGGCATCTGCCATTTCTGCTTAGAAGCAGCCCAAGATTGCACACCTTTCTCTGTTGCATTTGTCTCAGATCTAGTGTAAGGCTATGTTGTGGAGCAGGCCATGGTTGAGAGTCAGCGTTGTGGCTGCAAGAATTGAGGTTGATGAGCTGCCACCTGAGATCAGGGTTGCCTCTGTGGCAGACTTCTCCTAGGACCTGTTTGTCCTAGATCTACTGCTAGGCTGTGGTGTGGAGTGGGTGGAGCCAGGATACGTTGCAGGAAGATGAACCACTGCATATTCCTAAGTGCACTGACATGGGCCATCACCACCCCACCTGGACTATACCCTGGGCCCTGTGGGCTGTTTCTGTGTAGCTAGATTGAGTCCTCTTCCAGGGCTTGTTTGCCTGAGATTGAGCACTTAGCCGCTATGTACTCTTGTGACACCACCCCTCATGCACACTGATAGTTTATTCTGCAGCTACACCTACTGCCCTTTGCATGTTCTAACAATGGCCTCTGCAGCTTTCCCCGTGTACCCCAGTCTGTCTCTGCACAGTTGGATCATGTCTGCCCAGAACTTACATCAGGCTTTGGTGTGGAGTTAGTGGGGCTGGGGTGTTCACCCTTTCAGATTGGAAAGTGCAGGGAGGAGGCAGTCGCCAGTGCAAGGCTTTCTCCACCCTGACTGTCAGCAAGCCAGCATGGGTACACTCCTTGGGAGTAGAGTCTAGGCTTCTCCAGCCCTCCTATCTGTCTCAGAGCATTTTCCAGCAGGCAAGGGGGCCCATCTCCTCCATGCAGGACCCCAGGACTGAGGTACTCAGTTGTGGCTCAACCTGCTCACTCCCCAGGGTTAGAGTCCACCCATGTGGACCTTCTCCTCCTTACAATTCCCTCCCAGGGGCAGAGATCATGACCTGATGCCTTTTTTTTTTTCATCCTACCTGGTTACATGGAAATCTTTCTTGCAGCTTTGATTGCATAGGAGTTCTTCAGCCAGTTTCCAATTATTTTTCCGTGAGAATTGTTACACATGTAGATGTATTTTTGGTATGTTTGTTGGAAGAGGTGAGCTCCACATCCTCCTACTCTGCCATCTTGGTCCAGATTTCATGATCTTTATTACCTTTATACATTTATTTATTTTATTTTATTTATTTTATTTTTGGCTGCATTGGGGCTTCGTTGCTGCACGCGGGCTTTTCTCTGATTGATGTGAGTGGGGGCTACTCTTCATTGTGCTGCGCAGGCTTCTCATTGTGGTGACTTCTCTTGTTGGGAGCATGGGCTCTAGGCATGCGGGCTTCCGTAGTTGTGGCACGCGGGCTCAGTAGTTGTGGTGCGTGGGCTCAGCAGTTGTGGCTTGCGGGCTCTAGAGCGCAGACTCAGTAGTTGTGGTGCACGGGCTTAGTTGCTCCACAGCATGTGGGATCTTCCCAGACTGGGGCTTGAACCTGTGTCTCCTGCATTGGCAGGCAGATTCTTAACCACTGTGTCACTAAGGAAGCTCCCTTTATTACCTTTAAGTAGGTTTCTTTTGTTACCATTTAACCTAATGGTTTTCAAAAACTGGCTGCCAAGTTTAAGCAAATTATTTTCATCTACTTCTGTGATTATGTTGTTTCTTAATTTGTTTGTGTAGTGGATTATGCTGCTAGATTCCTGATATTTAATCATCCTTTATTCCCAGAATAAATCATGTCTCATTTAAGTGCATTATTGTTTCTCCATATTGTTGGATACTTTTTACCAATATTTAATTTGGACTATTTTCATGATTATATTTAAGTGGGATTAGACTATTTGTTCTATATAATCTTTATCAGGTTTGGGATTAAATTTATACCAGCTCTAAAAAATTAGTAAGAAAGTTTTTCATTTTTTCCATGCATGCATCAGTTAAATAGCCTGGCAAGTTAAACTGGTAAAAAGCTAGATATAATTCATCTATGAATCCTTCTGGTCTTGTTAAGTTTTTCAGTGGTTGCTCTGTGATCACCTATTTAAGCCCTTCTATAGAAAGTGGTCTTAGTATTCCTTTTGAGTTGCTTTGATTATAATCTATATTTTTATTAAAAATTATTTGTTCCCTCAAAATTTTGTCCAAAGAATTGCAGTTTTTTTCTACATTTCTTTTCATTTTTCCTATCATTCTACTTCACTCCCACAACAAATTTTGTATAATTTTCCTGTCTCTTTTTTCTTTCATCAGTTTTATAATTGAAAAAATTTGATTTCTAATTTATCATTTCATAAGACCAGCTTTTTGATGAATTTTATCGCTACCAGTATTTTTTTCTACTTTAGCAATTTCAGATTCATCATTTTTCTCTTTCTGTTTCCTTTTGGCTAATTTTTCCATTTTTTCAATTCCTTAAGATAAGCATTTGTTATTTCATTATTGTTGATATTGTCATTTTTAATATGGAATGTGATAAAGAGGATACATTTTCTTCTCATTTAATTGCTGTGAGACAATAACGTGAGACTTATATTCCCTGCTTTCTAGAATTAGTAATGTCAATTTTTGTTTCCTCTTTGATATAAGAATAATCTAGGAGTAGTTTTTTAAATCTCCGATTGAGTTTTTTTCATTTATTGCTTTATTTTATTAAAGGATGTGATCTTCAGTAGATGTGATCTCATGTGCTTCTACTTGTTGAGGTTTTCTTAATGGCCAGGTATATGATCAGTATTTGAAATGTTTCATGGACAAACAAAGATCTATATTTCCTTTTGAAAAATGTGAGTTACTATTAAAATGAGTATATTGATCGTACTATTCAAATTCTCTGTATACTTCCATATTTTTCTACTGTATTCAGTTTTAATTAATTAATTTTATTTTTCACTGTGTTAGGTCTTCATTGCTGTGCACAGGCTTTCTCTAGTTGCAGCAAGCGGGGGCTACTCTTCATTGCAGTGCATGAGCTTCTCATTACAGTGGCTTCTCTTGTTGCGGAGCATGGGCTCTAGGTGCGCAGGCTCAGTAGTTGTGGTGCACGGGTTTAGTGGCATGTGAGATCTTCCCAGACCAGGGCTCGAACCCATGTCCCCTGCATTGGCAGGCAGATTCTTAACCACTGCGCCACCAGGGAAGCCCCTCTATTCAGTTTTGAAAGAGGCATTTCATGACATTATATCCATTCTTAGTCTGTTTAAATTTTAGCTCATCAAATTCCACCTTATCTGTTAATATTATCAATTCTCTAATCTTTTGTGTATATTTGCATGATTTTTTTAACCCTTCTCTTTAATTTCTATATTTCTTTAGTACTCCAGTGTTTTTTAGGGCCTTGCTTTTTTAACCTAGTATTAGAGTCACCATTTTTAGTAAGAGCATTTAGCCTATTCACATTTGATGAAAAAAGTACACTTTATTTTATTCCTTCCATTTTATTTTATGTGTATGTTTATGTTATTTAATTTCTATATTTCTTTAGTACTCCAGTGTTTTTTAGGGCCTTGCTTTTTTAACCTAGTATTAGAGTCACCATTTTTAGTAAGAGCATTTAGCCTATTCACATTTGATGAAAAAAGTACACTTTATTTTATTCCTTCCATTTTCTTTTATGTGTATGTTTATGTTATTTGTTCTTTTTTTTTTTTTTTAACATCTTTATTGGGGTATAATTGCTTTACAATGGTGTGTTAGTTTCTGCTTTATAACAGAGTGAGTCAGTTATACATACATATATGTTCCCATATCTCTTCCCTCTTTGTCTCCCTCCCTCCCACCCTCCCTAGTTTTGTTGTTGTCTATGCTTAAGACATTCTGTGGGAATCAATTGGCTCTATAGAATTTACAATAAAAGTATTATTTGTGTATATTTTTTTGTTTGTAAATTGCTCAGCTACACATACTTTATATCAGTAAAATTTATAATAAATTATGTACATACAACACACACATACATTCAGTTGTTTTGGGAAATCTGTTCTTAAACATACTTGCACATCACTGTTTATAGGCCTGTTGTAAAAGATAAAGCATGTACAAAGGAAAATTACTGCTGCTGTCAGGTTGTCACTATTAGAAATGGTAGTGTCAAGTTCGGCTCGGTCTCTGGTTTTACTTTTTTACTATCATAAGTGGGGTTGTGTGATTTTTTATAATCCAGGAAAGGTTTTGGCAGCCTGCAAAACACTTTTTCTTCTCTTCTTTTCATGTAGTCCTTTCCACATCTTTATTCTTCTTTTACTTTGAAGATTTTTTTCATTTTTCTATCCACTAGTGGGATGTACTTTGCAAATTTATGTGTTACAGTTCCAACTCATTTAGTGATTAATTGAGCACTGGGGAAAGCAAATTCAGTTCCAAGAGACAGAATCTGATTGGTCCAGTGGGAAGTGATCCAGTTTGAAACAGATACTGATGCTGTTCCGAATATCTATGGTGAAAGAGAATCAAAGTGTTCAAACGCGATTGGTGGCTCCACTCCAGTCCACATTGGTTTATCTCTTAGACACACTTTACCCTTCTTTTGTCAGACAAAATGTTTGACATTAGCCTGTAAATAGGTTTTCAAGTGATACTGATGAATTATAAAGTTACTATAAGCTAGGGAAATTAGAATACCTGTTATCCTGTTAATGAGGCATGTGACAGGCATGGACATAACAGCCTATTCTCTGGCTCTGCAGTTCCTGAGGTCCTGTGGTTCAGAATTGTATTCACCCAATAGTGCTTTCTGGGTTTGTCTTAACCCCAGAGTTTCAGAGAAATTTGTCCTAGGGGCATGTTTGGACAGTGCTTTTGAAGTCTCAATGGCGGAGTTGCCCAGGTATGTCTTAGCAGAGAAAAGCTTTACTCATGTTGTTGTTCTATCAATAGTTTGGTATGCCCTGCATTTTTTTTTTTAGCATTTGGGGTGTTTAAAACAGCCTTGTAATGTGGAGAATGTGAGTCTAGAAGCAATTCACAAAGCAGGGCCCCATAGGAGAGGATGCTAAAGCTGTGCTCTTTTAGGTATGCTGTTTGTGGCATAATAGTCAGAAGCCTGAATTCCCTATTTGATTTTACTCAAGGCAGAGAAGAAAAACAATCCATCTCAAAGGGGTTTTATTCGTTTGTTAGCCTGTTAGCTTGCTTATTTGAGCCAGTTTGCTTAGCCTTGAGGAGCATGGGTGTGGAAGTAGACCAGTTCTAACACTTGCTAGCTATGAAAACTTGGAAAGTTACTTAATCTCTCTGTTCCTCAATTTCTTCATTTGTAGAGTGGGTATAACAGTAGCCCCTACCTCTTATTTTGTTTTGAGGGTTACATAAGCTAATACATTTACATGAGTTAAAACACTGCTTGTCACATTAATTAAGCAATCAGTAATTACAAATAGATATAAGCACAAAATAAAAATCACCCACTATTTCATCAAACTATATGCATTCAGTTCATTTCTTTCTCTTGGGAGGCAGAGATATTGAATAATATCCTGCGAACGGAGAAAGAACTTTGAGACTGAAAAATGAAGCGGACAACTCCATAAAGTGCAATTATAAAGTTTACTGTGGGTAACTTACATACAGGTAGGAAAGATCAGGCAAACAGAAGATCCAGAGGCATTCACAGCTGTGCTTTGTACTGCCAAAAGGGGTATGGGGGACTTAAAGGTACCAAAGTTAAAAACGGAATCTGACTACCAAGTGAGAAGCACATCCACACAGACTGGAACCAGGGGCACCCACCCCACTTCTGGGTCTCATGACCATTAACCATCTACCTCAGCAAAAGGCCCTCTTCCAGCTTTCATTTTAGATGAAGGCAAGGGTAAAAGTTGATAGGGAACTCATCTGGCTTGGGCGCATTCCTTTGTGAGCTAGGCTAAAGCTCAGTCACCTGGAAAGGACTGCAGGCCTAAGATAGAGCTGACAAGATGAAGCCAGTATGGTTCAGCTCCACGCTCCACCCCTGACATCTATAAGGCCTGCATGATCTTATCCATCATTCTTCCGAGAATACCCTAGAGCTAGACATCAGGAGTTTACATGCTGTCCCCACCCATTGTCCCCGTGATGTAAGGTTGAAAGACAGAATACCCCTGGCATTACTTCAGAGCTAGACATTGGCAGCAATCTGCATACCCAGAAGTCAGAGTGGTTGTGGATGTCAACATAGGTGGTAGCCCAGGACAAGAATGCATTAGTGAAGGTAGGTAGCACTAATCTTAGAAGGAAAAGGCTAAGGACGATAAGTGTTTTAAAGGTACCAAGAAAGACAAATCTTCATTCAGAAACAACACTGTAGCAGTTTGGTTTCCATGTGCCAGGATCACCCTGGGCTTTGACACTTTTCCAATAGGACAATAACAGACATTTTGTGCCTTTACATTGGAACTGGGCAGGGAGATATTATATGTGGGGGCTTCAGTAGGGGCTCATAAAAGAAGCCCTACTTCAGTCCCCCATTTAATTTCTATGGGGGTGGTCACCTTGGTTATGGCTGGGCCTTCACTTAGAAAGATTGAGGAAATACTATGCCAGGGCCTGGCCCTTACCCCCAAGGTATATGGATGCCAAGCCACCTGGGAGGGGTATACCATTTGTCTCCAATCTAAGATAGTCTCCCCAGGTAGGAGGTTCTGTGGCACTCTTAGGATAAGACCCACATCCCATCAGATGGGTCTCAGTGCTCCTTCTAACACTTGTACCTTTAAGGCCCTAGTTGGCAGAGCAGGCACAGTCAGTCTCTCATAAGCAGACATGTGGCCTGCTGTGGGTTCAGTGTTTAACAGCCAGATGGCTTCTAGTAGTGGTGGAGAACATCCTCTTAAAGACCTGTCTGGAGAAAGCTTCTTCAATGTCTCAGTAACCTGTTATGGTTGTTAGTATTTGCCTTATGTATTGAGGTGCTCCTATGTTGGGGGCATAAGTATTTACAATTGTTATATCTTCTTCTTGGATCGATCCCTTAATCATTATGTAGTGTCCTTCTTTGTCTCTTCTGATAGTCCTTATTTTAAAGTCTATTTTGTCTGATATGAGAATTGCTACTCCAGCTTTCTTTTGGTTTCCATTTGCATGGAATATCTTTTTCCATCCCCTTACTTTCAGTCTGTATGTGTCTCTAGGTCTGAAGTGGGTCTCTTGTAGACAGCATATATATGGGTCTTGTTTTTGTATCCATTCAGCCAATCTGTGTCTTTTGGTGGGAGCATTTAGTCCATTTACATTTAAGGTAATTATCGATATGTATGTTCCTATTCCCATTTTCTAAATTGTTTTGGGTTCGTTATTATAGGACTTTTCCTTCTCTTGTGTTTTTGTCTAGAGAAGTTCCTTTAGCATTTGTTGTAAAGCTGGTTTGGTGGTGCTGAACTCTCTCAGCTTTTGCTTGTCTGTAAAGGTTTTAATTTCTCCATCAAATCTGAATGAGATCCTTGCTGGGTAGAGTAATCTTGGTTGCAGGTTTTTCTCCTTCATCACTTTCAGTATGTCCTGCCACTCCCTTCTGGCTTGTAGAGTTTCTGCTGAGAGATCAGCTGTTAACCTTATGGGGATTCCCTTGTGTGTTATTTGTTGTTTTTCCCTTGCTGCTTTTAATATGCTTTCTTTGTATTTAGTTTTTGACAGTTTGATTAATATGTGTCTTGGCGTATTTCTCCTTGAATTTATCCTGTATGGGACTCTCTGTGCTTCCTGGACTTGATTAACTATTTCCTTTCCCATATTAGGGAAGTTTTCAACTATAATCTCTTCAAATATTTTCTCAGTCCCTTTCTTTTTCTCTTCTTCTTCTGGAACCCCTATAATTCGAATGTTGGTGCGTTTAATGTTGTCCCAGAGGTCTCTGAGACTGTCCTCAGTTCTTTTCATTCTTTTTTCTTTATTCTGCTCTGCAGTAGTTATTTCCACTATTTTATCTTCCAGGTCACTTATCCGTTCTTCTGCCTCATTTATTCTGCTATTGATCCCATCTAGAGTATTTTTCATTTCATTTATTGTGTTGTTCATCATTGTCTGTTTCATCTTTATTTCTTCTAGGTCCTTGTTAACTGCTTCTTGCATTTTGTCCATTCTATTTCCAAGATTTTGGATCATCTTTACTATCATTATTCTGAACTCTTTTTCAGGTAGACTGCCTATTTCCTCTTCATTTGTTAGGTCTGGTGGGTTTTTATCCTGCTCCTTCATCTGCTGTGTGTTTTTCTGTCTTCTCATTTTGCTTATCTTACTGTGATTGGGTTCACCTTTTTGCAGGCTGCAAGTTCGTAGCTCCCGTTGTTTTTGATGTCTGTCTCCAGTGGCTAAGGTTGGTTCAGTGCGTTGTGTAGGCTTCCTGGTGGAGGGGACTAGTGGCTGTGTTGTGGTGTATGAGGCTAGATCTTGTCTCTCTAGTGGGCAGGTCCACGTCTGGTGGTGTGTTTTGGGGTGTCTGTGGACTTATTATGATTTTAGGCAGCCTCTCTGCTAGTGGGTGGGGTTGTGTTCCTGTTTTGCTATATGGTTGGCATAGGTTGTCCAGCACTGTAGCTTGCTGGTCGTTGAGCGAAGCTGGGTGCTGGTGTTGAGATGGAGATCTCTGGGAGATTTTCGCCGTTTGATATTATGTGGGGCTGGGAGGTCTCTTCTTGACGAGTGTTCTGAAGTTGGCTCTCCCACCTCAGAGGCAGAGTCCTGACTCCTGGCTGGAGCAGCAAGAGCCTTTCATCCACTCGGCTGCTGAGCCCTGAGCTTGCTGCCTCTCCCACCTCAGGAGGTGCTGGGTCCGTCCCTCGCGGAGCCTCCGCAGCTTTTGTCTTAGCTTTCGTCTCAGCTTTCAGGCTTTTTTGAACATTTTTTTTCCGAGACCGGGTCCAGAAACTGGCTGGAGTTGAACTGGGTCTGACTTAAAAACCAGACCGGGTCTAAGGTTGGACCGGGTCCGATTTAGAAAGCCTATTTGTTCTTTTCTTGATTAAATTAAACTTGATTCTCTTATTCTCCTAGTTAATTAGGGAACACTTTCAATACTTTGAGACATTTTTTCCTGGTATGTATGTTAAGATGCATATTTCTGTACTATTATTAGAAAAGGATATGTGAATTATTTTTCCTGCCAAGATACTCTGTTGCTTCATAGAAACACTTTTCTCAAATGCCAACAAGATAAAACCTAGAGTACACTTTCATTCTTGCATAATACGAATATCTATTTTTAACTCTGAAAGGTAAGTGCTATTTTGGCTAGGTATAAGATTTTAGGGTTACAATTCTTATCTCTCAGTATTTCATAGACATTATATATTAGCTGTCTTTCTCGTTCCTAGTGGTGCCTACCAGAATTATGTTTTGTTTAGTTCTTTTTTTCTTCAAATAACATGTTCTTTATTTCAGGCAACTTAGAAATTTTTCTTTTATTATTGGGTTTTTGAAACTTTATTAGAATATGCCTAAATATATGCTTTCCTCATTAAATCTGTCTGGAACCCAGTGTGTACTGTCAGTATTCAATCTCCTGTCCTTCCTTGGCCTTAAGAGATATTTTATGTTGTTTATTATTGTTTCTCCATCTAGTGCTTGATTCCTTCTGGAATTCTTAGTATTAATATGTTAAATATTTAATATACATCCTCCAAATGTATTGTCTAGTTTCCTTATGATTTTAATCTCTTTATATTTCTGCTCTGTGCTTTAAGCTATTACTTCCATTCATCTTCTAGGTGACTAATTAAGGTCTCAGCAGTGAATAAACTTCACTTCATCTGTTAACTTTGATTTTGGTTTGAAAATGAAAGCTTTTATTTCCAAAAAATCCTTTCTGCAATGTATCTGTATCTTCATACATATTCTTACTTTTTGTTACACAAGTTTTTTCCATTGGGTACCACTTTTTCCTATCTTCTCTTTGATTTCTGGACAGACTTCTCCAGCTCACTGTGGCTCAGGTCTGGCTGTTGCAGTATTCTAAGTCATAACAGTCCCAAAAGAGAAGGAAGGTAAAACCTTCTCTGCCACCATGGGCAGGGATTGTAGCAGCAGGCAGGTTGCCCTTCCCTCAAGGCAATGAGATGGAAATTTTCCTGCTTTCCAGTTTTCTCACATATTCTTTGCCTCAGGAATAGGGTATAAACAGCCTAAGTACTCAGCAATTCCTCAGATTCTTGTCAACCAGCAAGACCAGGCCAACTCCTGTGGGTCTGTTAACACTAACCTTTGTGTCTTCTAAACTCTGAAGGCCAAACTCTTCACAGAATCTACTGTATACCAACTCTTGACTTCAGGTTTTCTGGTCCTAGTCTCCAGGTTATTGCCTGACCCGTGAGAGAGAAAGTCATTGACCGCTTCTTCCTACTAAGTCTCCTTTGTCTGACTCATACTCAGCTGTCCACTATCCCAGAAACCACTTGCCTTGATTGAAGTTGAGCAATAAATAGCAGTGAAACATATTCAAATAGCAATTCCCCAAATCCTCTTTATTTGTTAAAATAGAAGGTTATTCTCTAATCATTCTATCATATAATATTAGAACTAAATTAGTAAAAAATGTGGTAATCAGTATATTTCCTCCTTGTCTGGTCTACTTTGTAAAATTCTTTTAAGACAAGTTCATCTGCCTTCCTCTCTCATTTCCTCTGGAATTCTTCATTACTCATTTCTCAGTACCCCCATGGCATCTGATGAATGCCTCGATTGTTATAGAATTTTGATATGTTATTGTAATTAATTATGCACATATCTGTCTTTGAAGGAGAAGAAAGTATAATTTATCCATGAACCCAAAGCAGTTATTTTAGTACTTATAGTGGGTGTCCAAGAAATTAACTTAATTAGTTAACTAGTAAGTTGTTTTTGCTCTCAAAGACCGATTCCTTAAAATCTATTTTTGAAAAGTTTTTTCTTTTGAAAAGTTTAAACTTCAGCTTTCCAGAATTTTATCTGCAGCACTAGGAAATCACATTTGAAGTGGGGGAAAGGAGAAAGAAAGCTGTAAATGTTATTGCAATCAATCAATAATAATAGTAATAATGATAATGAGGTGGAGGAGGAGGGCAGGGAGAGGAGGGGAGGGGAGGAAGAGGGAAGAGGGAAGGAGGAGGAGGAAGAAAAGTAGTAGCAGTAGTAGTAGTAGAGAATGTTACTTGAATTAATTTTACTTCAACCTAGAGCATTGGACTGGTTTAAACCACAAAATCTGGCTTTTTAAATAGATGATACACTAAATCACTGCCTTGAATGTGTGATTCAAACTGTTTTTTCAGGAACAGTGATCTTACATGCTCAACCTTATCACCAGTGGTATGTATACATGAAACATACAGCTAATGCCAAGGCCTGCATGGTAGCCATAAGGAAAGGGCTTCTCTCTGATAGACTTTGGAGCCATGAAAGATGGGGTTCACATCTGATTTTCACATTACCAGCAATGTGAAAAAGTTACTTAACCCTCTGAATTTCAGTTTCCTTATATATAAAACAAGATTAATAATATAACCACCTTATAGGGTTCTTGTAAGGATTAAATGTAGTAGTCAATTAAAGTATCTGACAAATTGTTAATATGTTGCTGCTGTTTTTACTCTCTCAGTGTTACAGTATTAAGTAACCAGTCTTCTGTATAAGGTAAAAACCAATATGTTGTGCCAATAACTGTATTGGGAATAATTCCTAGATGGTGAAAAAAGCAAGGTGAATTACTGAACCAGAGCACTTAAAATAAAGCAGCAGTAATCTGTTAAACTAAATTTTGATGACAAGAACCAACAGATTTTGCTTATTATCAAAGCAACTTCAGTAGAAAATAAACTTGGGTGTATTGTTGGTATGTAATTAGATGATCTAGAATCATAGATATATCTTTAATTTTCACAATACTCGCATAAACTTTAAAATGTTTGTTGCTTCTCTATGTTTAAATGTGAAAATCTCAGATACGAGATATAGCAACAAAAAAATTGCAGAAAAAAAATATTTTCTAATCTGGTGAATATTTTTCCCTAAACACATACACATTCTCTCTCTCTCCCTCAGTTGCTTCCTCTTAAAGATAAGCTTATCTACATTCTCAGAAAACTGAACTAGTTTTTGAAACACAAATAATTGAGAATATGAAGAAAGTACTTAACAATTGTCCAACTCATTTTTCAAGTAGATAATCAAAAAGCATAATTTAAGCCTTGGAAAACTATTCAATTCTGTTTATTAAGTACCTGCTTCATGTAAGCATTGAAATATGGTACAGGGGCGATTAAACACATCTTCAACACACTCCTCAGTCTTTTGCCAGGATTATTTGATTTCAGTATTGCCTAAGGAACTGGTCTCCAGACATTTTTATATAGTGCTTTTGCAAGATATGTATAGTTTTATAAGCTGATTACAGATATTAATACCATATTATGTATTGATATATTTTTAAAGTAATATGAATGTGGGGTTATTTTAAGGATGAAATAAAATAACTATGAATAGGGCTAACATTTTTCTTGCACTTCAAATGCCTCATGCCCAGGAGGCCAGTGGCCTAGATAAGGGAAAAGGACTAACTAACCACCTGATGTCCTTTGCCCAGGAGCTCTAGTTCTGTCTTTATGCTTTTAAGAGTGATTTCCACAACTGTTTTATGATGTCATCTCCCAGTGATAGAATTCAGTAGCACCAAACATCATGGCAAACATAATGTTTTATATTCTATCCAGATTTTATAAATCAGATGCAGCAATTTAAGCCAGTGAATGCTAGCTAATGTGGTATGTTATTACCTGACAGCAAATATAAACACATCAAAATCATAAAAATTATTCTAGCATTTCTTAAAATAGTCCTATATAAATATGTTAAATAAAATCATATATAAACTGAAACTTATTGTTAATTCCTAAATCTAAGAGTGTATTAGTTTTTTGAATTCCACTTAACCATGATCATTCCTACACTAAAGTGAATAATGTTTTAAAAAAAGTTAGAAGATACTGAATTACATTGAACAAATTACAGCACAGAATTACTTACAGTGTCTAAACCACTTCAAAATCAAGACCTTTATAATGTGAATCAGGGTTCTGTAATTTTTTCTTTTTGCTTGTTTGTATCATTCCAGCTGGCCGCAGGCTCAACCAGATAACAAGATGTTCAGTGATTTGCAGTGGTAGAGGTTTATCTTCATAAGCAAAAGGGTTTTAGTTTAAATCCCTCACTGTCTTTAAAAGAGAGCTTAAGAAATAGAGCAAAAATCTTTGGATTAAAAGTAAATTAGATTTTGTGGATTTGTATTGCCCCATATTCATATATTTAGTATATATTATCATAAGACAGAAGTGAAATTTCTCTAACTTGGAATATTCCCTATTGATTCCCAAAATAAGAACACTTCCAGTCAGTAGATTGAAACGGTTCAAAATAATTCTAGGAATCACATCTTAAGTGATTCCAACTCATTAAGATCAGAAGTGATTGTTAATCAGACAGTTAGGAGAGGGATTCCAGAGTAAATCTTTTCAGTGGTTTGATAGAAAAATTGCTGACTGATGAGAATCAAAATTATAAAATCATTGTAATTTATGAAAGGATGAAAACCAAAAGACAAAAGTAGCTATGCACTATCATAGAAAATCTTCCTTCTCAATCAGGGGACTTGAAGAAAGAGTTACAATCCCGCAAGTGGGTGCTCCAGGAAAATTATTTTTCTAACAGACTCAACATATCTTGCAGTAGAGTCATACTGCCTTGGCAAGCAAATGGACTAGCTTTGATGGTGCTGCCAATAAAGCCACAGTCTTTTGTTGCTGCGCAAACACATTTCTCTCTTTATATGGCCTCCAGCAAACTACACATGTTAACTTTTGTTTGGGTAATTTACTGTCTTGGAAAAGGAAGTATGAAACTACTTTTCAGAGAAAACCATTGAAACTCTTTGGCTGGCAGCATCAGAGTCACTAGCTTCAGAAATATCACCACAAAGCTTTCTCTGATCAAATGGAAATACTCAGAGTGGGGGAAAACCCCTCTTAAATCCAACCAGCAAAATTTCCACAAACCTTCATTCATAAACTTGATTTTTACAAGCCATCTGTTTTCCAAATAGACCATATTCTTGGCCTTAACCATCCTTCTTCATGTTCCTTCCAACCATGTTCCCCATTATTTATCTACAAGATTAATAAAGATCTCTAAAATGAGAGCACAAACTCATAGCCTCTTTAAATTGCTTTTGTCCCTTAAAGAAGTTTTTTTTTAATTTAAATTTAAATATTTACACTCTCTTTCTTTGGCATTTCTTGATACTCAGTCCAACTGTTGCTTTAGTCAATACAATAGTTTGTTTGATAGCTTGTTTGTTTCTTTTGATATAAACATTTTCTTCTTATTTTAGAATACGTTTTTACCTAATGAGAATCTGCTACTCACATAATCTCAAAATGATATAGTAAATTTAGCAATTTACAGGGTGTAGAAAATATTTTTCCATTGTTTCACTCAAAGGAATAGTTGTGATGCGTTTTTATTTATAAAATGAATTTAATTAAAATTTTAATTTAATATGCAGTGATTTTTAAGTTTTCCTTTTAAAAATATATAATGACATTAGATTGACCCAAAGGATTTTAGAAAGAAATTTCAACTCTCTGGTTCTAGTGTTGACTGGAACTAAAAAACAAACTTTAAAATTATTTTCTTTTTGGATGTTCAACATATCCAGTCGTTAGAGAAATACAAATCAAAACCACAATGAGAGATCACTTCACACCCATTAAGATGGCTATTATCAAAAAATCAAAATAACCAACATTGGCAAGATGTTGAGAAATTGAAATCCTGCGCATTGTTGGAGGGTATGTGAAATGGTGCAGCCTCTGTGGAAACCAGTTTGACAGTTCTTCAGAAAATTAAACAGTTACCAGCAATTGATCCAGCAATTCCACTTTTAGGTATATACACAAAACTAATGAAAGCAGGGACTCAAATAGATATTTGCACCAGTGTTCATAGCAGCATTATTTGCAATAGCTCAGAGGTGGAACTAACTCTATGTCTATTGATATAGGAATGGATTTTTTAAAATGTGGTATGTGCATTCCATGGAATATTATTCAGCCTTAAAAAGCAATGAAATTCTGACACATGCTACTATATGAATGAACCTTGAAGATATTATTTTAAGTGAAATAAGCTAGACACAAAAGGACAAATATGATTCCACTTATATGAGGTACCTAGAGTAGTCAAATTCTTAGAAACAGACAGTAGAATGGTGGTTACCAGGGGCTGGGAAAATTGAGCAATGGGGAATTGTTTAATGGGTATGGAGTTTCAGTTTCGGAAGATGAAAAAGTTCTGGAGAGGGATTGTGGTGATGGTTGCACAACAATGTGAATGTACCTAATGCCACTGAGCTGTATTGTTGTGTATACTTTACCAGAGAAAAAATTATTTTCTTTTCAAAAAATAAAAAATGTTTCTTAATGGAGATTAAGTTAAATAAAATCAAATGTTTACATTATTTTGAAATTTTTTGTCCATTTAACCCAGAAAGTTAGTTAACCTCATGATCTAGGATGTTAAAATTCTAGTTCTTTATTCTGGGCTTAAAAGCATCAGTGGATATTTGGGACCTAATAAATATGAACTTTATTCAGAGCCTCTCCCTAATGAGTTAGATATTCCAGATTCAGGAAACCTGTTACCAGAAGCCCCTTGAGGATATAGTGGAATTATGTCCATCAGGGATAAAAAAATAATATGCTCATCTTCATGTCTAGAAAAAGTCTTGGGAATATTATTGTTAGTGCCCTGAGAGTCACTTGTAGGGGTTCAGATGAGAGCTAAGCTTCTGTTATCCAATGAAGTAAACATCCACCCAACTATACTTTTGTAGAAACTTCTCATGAATATATGTATAGCCTACATTGTCTAAAGTGCATTTGTGTGATTGATATGGACCACGTGATTCAGACACTGAAGCATTATAAATTTATTTCTCTTAATTTATTTCTCTTGATTCTTCTTTCTTTTCCTTTTATGTCCATTGTTTGTTTTTGTTTTTGTTTTGCTTTGATTTATTTTGCTTTAGCTGGAGAAGAAGTTAGGAAACCATGATTTAGTTAGTTTTAAATGTATTTCATAATAATAAATTTTGCCACTTCAAACCATGTTTAAAAAGTGTTTAGATGTTCAGGAGTTTTTCAGGTATTTATAATGAATTGATAGTCAAACCACAAAAATAAACAGGATCTAAGTTATTTTAAAATGACAAAATGTTCTGGGGTGTGTTTTGGTTGTGTTGTTGGTAGTTATAAGTTGCTGTTGTTACTGTTGGAAAGAGATTCACTTTTACTAGCATTAAATATCTCATATTTACTATGTAAGAAAATGAAAGGGAAAATGTTACTTTTCCTCACTTCATCTGCTTAGAATGTAAGCAGCTATAAAACTGAACATTTATATTGTGTACATTCTTTCCAGAGGAAAGTATAATACAAAGTAGGTTGCTAATAATGAAGGGAAGGAACATACCATGTGGACACCATTTCTTTGCTTTTCAGCAGTGCAGACATGCCTAGAGGAGAATGTGTGTGCGTGCACACACACACACCCTTGTTTATTACCCTCTCTTTGAGCACTATGCATTTATATTAAGAAAAACATTCTTGACTCTGACAGTGTTATAAAGTTTCAGTGAATCTAGAAAGTCATTTTTTCCAGTATTTTGTTTTCACATATACATGGATGTTCATATAAATGCTCGGATAGAAACAAATTCAGTTTTATAGTTTCACATGAACTGAATTTCCAGATCATTTTATATTTATCTGAATAGTGTATTTTTAACATTTATTCTCTTTTTGACTGTGTAATAACAATGTGAGTTTAGGTTTCCTGATAACTAGGAACAAGAATGCTATAATTTTTATGTTGACTTGTTATTTTTCAAAGGCTGTCTCTTCTACAGTTTAGCCTGTAGGCACAATGTCATCAGAGCCATTCCAGGCAGATGTCTCTTTATTCCACTTGTAACCTTGGAAATGATCCTGTTTCTTTGGCCTGCAAAAGGCATTCTGATGTCTCTTAGGTTAAAACGCTCTCTTCAGGGAACTATTCTCACAGCTTGTTCTTGGGGAACCCCTCCCAAGGATAGGACTGTTTCAAATGTGTTAGTAACTTCAGGCCATCCCATTAGCCACTACTTCAACTAGTTTCTGCTTTCTCTAGTATAGATTATTCTAGGCTTTTGTTTGGCCAGGAGGCAGGGGAAGAATCAGTTGTTTTGAAGGTCTCCTATGTGGCCAGGCATGGTCCTTAGTTCAGGTGATTTTTCACTCTCAATGTCAATTTACTCATTGTATTTTCTGTTGCTACCACTCCCGTTGGGTAACAGGCTTTCTGTGGATTCATTATCATTTTTTTGTCTTCTATCATTTTAGCAGGATTTAGGAAAAGAAGAGAGAAGATAGTAAGCCATTTAAAATAAGAGTTTGTACCTATCAGGATCCAGGCAAGGAAGAGATGGTACAATCAACAGGCTTGTTGAGGAAGGTTATTGACAAGCGTAAACATGCACAGTGAGGTATGATTAAACATGCCGGGGTTGCAAGAGTAGGAGTGGTCACCTCCTAGGTCTAAAGGGGAAAATGAGAGAGTCATGAACCATGAAAGTAGCTACAGCTCCTTTTGCAGAGGAACACAGCCAATCAGCAGTATTCCAACAGGGAGGAAGCAGAGAAATAAATACCCTGACATCATTTCCCTGACCCTGTCCAGTTGCCAGTGGGTGGCTCCCCTTAGGCAAGTCTGTCTAGAAGCCTGAGGGCATGGGAGCCAGTTTGTGCCATTCATGGAGGTCAGTCTCCTGGGGCACAGAGAAGACAGAAAAGGGGGAAGCAGCATAGAGAGTGGTTCTTGAAGGACAAATATGAATTATCCAGTCTTTGGAGCTTCTCTCTTATCCTCCAAATCCATTTTTAATAATATTTTTATTAATGAGTATGTTTGTGAGTATGTGTGTGTATGTACTGTGTATGTGTAAAAACAGAAAACTTGAGATAGAGGCACAGAACAAACATGTATAACAATGCGTATAAAACCCTTGGTATGTACCAGGTACTGTTTGAAGCACTATAAATGTATCAAATCATTTATTCTTCAAGGTAATTCCATGAGGTAGTTACTGTTATAACTCCCATTTTCAGATGAGGAAACTGACGTACAGAGAATTTAAGGAACTTGCTCTGTCAAACAGCTAGTAAGTGGAAAAGCTGGGACTTGCCACATATTGGGAGCAACCAGTAGAGCCAGATAGTTGTGTGTATGTATGCGTCTGGCACGTGCATTTCATCAGAGAAAATGTCATGTACATTTTCTTTCTCTTTTTGTTAGAAACTCAAATGTTAATTCCAGACACTCATGCCTCACCTGCCATGTTTCACTCATTTACATTATTTGTCTGTCCTCTGAAGGAATGTGAATTTGGGACTTAGAAAACTGCCTGATCTGTCAGAAAGGGTGGACTGAATAAATGTCATATGTATTGTTTCTCCCTTGCTAAATCTTTTGCTATAGGTATAACTTGGCAGGGGTTATAGATTCTCCTCCCTCAGCAGGTACCTCAAGTGCAACGATTCTTTGTCGTCAATTTTGAACAACGTATGTCCCTTAGAAGGTAGCTTCTCATACTCTCTAGATTCCTGAAATCAGGTCTCTTACTTTTTCAGTCAATTCAAGGGCAACTCAAGACAACTTGCAGTTGCGTCGTCTTAGGTACTTTTTCCCATACCAAAAAGCTCCTTCTTCTGAAGAAGCCAACTGGATAGCAGACACCTGTGTAGAAGAAACAGAATCTATAAACTAGTCCCACAATGTAAAAAAAATTGAGGTTCTCTTCATATGTTTCTGTAAACAAAGCAATTGCTCTTTTAAACATACGCAGTTTATAGATCTGAATTTAGCCAAAAGGAAAAGAATTAGAAAGTGTTTTAACCAAATTGACTCTTCTATCAATTCCTGAAGGATCTGCAAAGCAACATATAATTTTAACTTTATATTAGGAGTATGGATAGCTTTATATTCCCATGATATACTTAAGCCAAAGAAATAAAATACTCTCCTATCTTTCAATCCAGTTTGTTCCCATTCCTTCCCTTAATTTTGTGTGGTATGTTTTGTTTAGCCTTTAATATGGACTGTGGGGAGCTAAGCAGTGGGTGGTGCTTGGTTTTATTCTGTATACAGTATTATTGGGCATTACTAAAAAATGTTTTATTATTTTCACATGGAATAGTAAAAAAAAAAAAATCCTTTAAAATTAAATCAAACACAAGGCAGAACTGAACATAACAATTCAGTTTTTCTTGGGAAATTCCCACTGAAAAATAACTAACGTCAGGATTGTCATCTGTCTCAGCCATGATGCAAAGCAACCACCATGAGACTAGGTTGGTTATATGGTAAAGAAATTGAGATAATTGCTGAGGAAGGTAAGGCAATAATATTAGAATCATAGATCTTTATGATTAATACTACAAAACTCTCTGCCTAATACTCTTGCTTTTCCTGTTATGACTGTTGAAAAATTTTAGATGTGTTCTTAAACTTATCAGAAAGGAAACTTTTACCAACATACAATCAAAATTTTAAATATCCACCTGTTCTGGTTTAAACTATGTATTCTCTTCCATTATAGCCTATCATTACAGATGCTGATAGCACAATCATCAGAAAACTGTCTCCCACAGGGCTCCTACAAATGTACATAGGAAATCAATTTCTATATTCACAGGAGAGGAAAACACAGAATTCCCAACTAGGAAACTTTCCTGCTGTGGCTTTACCTCATACTTCTCAAGAGCTGTGTAAATATTAAAAGGATAAAGTTATTTTATAAACAAGCTAAACATCAACCCAATGAGACATATGCACCTCAAGGTAATAAGGAAGTCAGTTTGGATCCCTTTGAGGGGAAATTAAAAACAGAATGAAGTAATAAAAAACTTACACATTTGGGAAAAACGTTTTTATGGGATTAAGGTTGGGAGTTGCAATGATAGTATTTGATTGGAGAAGGAGAACAGAAATAAATGTAGCAAGACTTAAATAGTTCTCTTCTTTTTTTTTTAATGCTGAGGGATATGGTTTTAACCCATGATTCCTTTGTTTGTGCACCCATCTCTGTAACATTGTGCCTCGAGGGTAATTGCAAAGGCACAGATATTGATTTGCTCCCTCTAAAAGAAAGGATGATGTTCTTTCTTACATTTAGCCAAAAAGAGAAGGGAAATTATTGTAAATGTATTCTATTCTGCTTTAACATTTTTTAATTAAGCTACTTTTCCTTTTATGGTTACAGTACTTAGGTTAATTAAGACCGAAACAGCTGCAGCAAAGGATCTATGAATTCTTTATTCTAACATAGAAAAAATAAGCCTCCAAAAATAGGAGACTACATAACATATTGTTTTACAAAAAAAGCCTTTGATAATTACTCCCAATAGTTAAACATTTCTTTCAAGCTTTTACTCTACTAATCTTGATGTCATATTTCTACTTTTAATAATAATTTCAGTTACTCATTTGCAAGTGTATCTCCTCAGATTCAGATAATTCTTCATCCCTATTTGACTTATTACCGTCTGCTTCTTCTGCTGAAAATAGACCATGTTTAATGACAATATTATGTAAAATACCACTTGGCATGAATTTTTTGTCTGCTTTATGAGGGTAGAGAAATAATGTTTCTCCAGATTGGCCTAGACATTAAAACCTCAATTTTAGGATAACATCCAGAGTTACCTCAATAACCATTCTGGTAAAAAATAAATTGATGTTTTTTATTATTTTTCAGTGGCAGAGATATTCAAAGTCAAACCAAAAAAATGGCAGCTAACCTGAAAACAATCTGAAGCCTGTAATTGTGTTTTAAGAAAAAAATGAAAGTTATAAATAGCCAGCATTTTATAGAATTACTCAAAAGCCAAATTCTCTCAATTTATAAAAAGCCATGCATTTCTGAAGCAGATTGTCTTAAGATGAATGAATCATGACATGATCCTGGGTACTTAGCTATGACATCTGTTAGGTGGTAAATTGCATCGCATTCCACATGCACAATGAAGGAAAGAACAGTTTTTAGTTACTAGAGTGTTTCTCATGTGAAGATGTACAAATAGAGGCAGCAAAACTCAGGCCAGCTGGAAGAGATGTGATGCTGGAGACTGCCTATGACTTGCCGGTAGTGATAGGTGTCTCTTTAAAAAATGCATAACCTGATGAGGTCTCCAGGGAAATGTATTTATAAGCTGCTCAGTTATTCCAGATGATGGCAAACCAAATGCGTCTTGTGGGACTTCTGCTGTTACCTTGAAGAATCAGTGTCAAAAGTTAGAACACCCATGTGAGAAATATTACCTTGTTAATGCATTAGATAGTTTTTTATTCTTCACAATGAGACATGTAGAAAACATTCAAGAGGTTAGTATAAAAATAACAAATATACACCTGAATATAAGAATAAATTAACATAGCAAACTACTTTGAAGATTAAAGACTACTACCTCTGTAGTTTGTAGATGAGCAAATACGGTGTTTCCTAATTAGTTTAATTAGATAACAACTGAGAGAGCTGATGTTGGGTCAGGAAATAACCCACTACATTCTAACATTTAACAGGCTCAAATATAATTTTTAAATTTACTAAAAGGAGTGTGTAACATGCCTTTCATTTAATATATATGGGTACAAATATGGGTATTTGTGTCCTATATACATACATATAATGTACATGCACATTTACACTAAGTTATTGATTAATCTCTATTTTTACTCACAATTCAGGTATGACACAGTCTATTAAAAATGCTAAAACTTTGACCTTGGAGCTGGGTGAAGAAAAGCCTTGTCTTTGGAATGCACATCTACTCCTACTTTGAGTTGCCCTAAAGGGAAACTTTACTGTCAGTCCCGCCATCATTCATGTTCCTGAGTTTTAATTCTGCCAACTCAGTGGTCATAAGATAGAACAAATCTAAAGACTTCAGTGTATCATGGTAATTTGAAAAATTTAAAAGACGTCGAAATCACTTAGTGGGAATTTTGAGTATCAATTTTCAACTACTCTACCATGGGCAACTTATTCAGAGCCTCAATTTTCTTTCTCTGTTCCCTTTGCTGGGGCACATTACTTATAAATGTTTGGTCTGCAAGCCCTGCTGATAGATTCTCTGCAAATTCAAAGCACTGAGCAAGATTTACACTCTGGAAACCTCAAAATGAATGTGCTTGCACAGGTTCATGGAGGGGTGTGGGGAGTCACTGCCTGTTGCTAAAGTTGGCACTTACCACATACGGGTACAACACAGAGTTTACCTTTCTCAAATAGAATGGAGGGGAGTGTTTTGAAGACTGGGAAACTCTGAAAAATCCTTTAGGAGGCAAAATTAATGACACAGAGACTGCTGCTTTTGGGTATGTAATTCCTCACTCAAGTAAGGCTTGGATTCGTATCATTTGGAATTTAAGAAAAAGCCTCAAAACCCAGAAGTTAAAATTTATTTATTTCTCTAAAGTCAAAAAAAGAAACATCAGAATGAATTTTTACAATGCAGAACAAAAATATTTTTCATTTTATGCAATTACAGTTTCACCATAAATTTGTATGTTCCAACTGAAGAGCATTTCAAATATATATAGAAGTATGTATTTAGAAAGTAACCACGTAAAGATCCACCAACCAAACATAACCACTATAAATATTTTGGTGTATTTCCTTTTATTTTTTAAATCTCTCAGTGAGTGTTTCTTCCTAAGGGTCTAATCATAATGTTTATTGGATTTTGTGTCTTTTTTTCACTTACTACATATTAGCCATGTCCTTATTATTGTTTCCCTTAAGCAATACTAAATTCTGCATGATAGTCCATCATATGTGTATTCATAGGTATCTATTTCCTTATCATTGAATATTTAGGTAGAATAAAAATTTTTTGTTTCATAAATACTGATGTTAATAATTTTAATGATTAAATTTTATTTTATATATACGTTATTTTCTCAGGAGAGAGAAAATATATGTGGATTAAAAGATAATAGCAACTATAAGTGTGGTCACTAGTACTATATTGCTTTCTAAAATTGATACTAACAATTTATTAAAATGTCCAATTCACTTCACTCTTGCCAGCCACATGGTTTTCTCAGTATCTTTTTAAGTGTTTTATAATTCATAGATTAAATGTAGTATATCATTTTAATTTGTGTTTATTTGGTTTCTAGTGAAATTGAACATTATTATTCCAGATACGTGTTTATGGTTCTTATTCTCTTTAACACAGTTTTTCATGCATTGGCCCATTTTCTTAAACCTTAATATTGGTTTGTTTAGTTTAATAGTATAATTTTTTATATGATCTATTTGATTTGATACTTTTTATACCAATATTAACCTTTACTTTTTATATTTTCTCATATACTTTTCTAAAGTATTGAATGTTTTAATTTGGCTATTTTAGGCAAAAATATTCATTTTTACTAAAATGAATCAGTTTTTTCTACCTTTACTAAAATTTATTGGTTTTTTTTTCTATCTTTTGGGGGTTTTGAAAGTTCTTTCCTCTTAAGATTATAGTTAAATATTCCTAGATTGCTTGGTTTTGTTGCTGCTATTGCTGTGGTGGTGATAGTGGTGGTACATGTTCAGCCTTTTGATGATATAATCTTTAATATTTAGCACTCCCATTCATTTGAAGTTGTCTTAGGTGATAAAGTGTGAATATATGAATTTACTTTTGTCCAAATAGCTAATCAGTTATCACTAGTACATCCTGCATTTAAATTCTAACTGCTTACTTGGGAGTTTGGCTTATATTTATCACAGTAGAATTTTTTAGAATAAAAAGGTTACCACATCAAAAGTAAAAAACTCTTCTGTGGTTTGGACATTTATGCCAGAAGTCATAGTCACACAGGTATTCCAGGGTCTTGTGATTATGGAAGAACTCCCTGTCCTCCTAGCATCAGTCAAAACTTTATTCCCTGTGTCAGTTGCTATTTTGACTTTACACAAATGAATCACTTGCCACAATAATCACTCAACTTATGAATAAACTTTTTAAAAAACCTCATAAACTATTAGTGAGAGGGCTACCTTGCTGTAAAGCATTTTGACAATGTCTGTCAGACTTTAAAATGCATATATTTTTATCCAGAAACTCATCTATTGGGATATGTCCTTCAGATAGACACCTCTAAGTGTGCACTGATGTAGAGACAAGGATGTGCCCTGGAACACTGTAAGCAATGGCAATAATCTAAATAGAAACAAACTGAATGTCAGTCAGTGGGGAACTATTGAATTTTGCAACAGTTCAACGCTATGCAGCTACTAGAAGAGAATAAGGTGGAGCAGGATATGATGACATAGAAAAGTCTTCAAGGAGTATTACTAAATTGAAAATACAAACAGCCAAAGATTGGGAGTATTCCCTTTTATGTACATTGTGAGATATATGTTCATGTGTGTATCTGTGTATAGATATATTTAGAAATGGAAATGGATATAAAATGAATATGGATGTAGATATAGATATACAGATAGATATAGAGCTATGGATAACAACATGGATATGACTGTAGATATAGACGTACATATAAATATAGAGATGGAGATAGAGACAAAGATTCTCCTCATTTTCCAGAATTCAGCATGCTCCAGTACTCAGACATTTGACTTCTTAGCATCTCTTTTCTTCTCTAGTTATTGTCTCACCCTTAGTAATCTCTTCCAGACTCAACTTTAAATACAACCTATATGCCGACATGGCAAAATTTATGTCTCAAGCTGGTCTTCTATCCTGAGCCCTGTTCAGTCATTTATTCAAGAAATAATTGCATCAAGGCAATGGAAATCCCACAGTAAATAAGATAACTATCCACATTTTTATGAAGCTGAACTTCACATGTCCATTTAATAACTATTACAAAATAAAAATGTCCAACACTGAACTCCAGATTTTTCTTACCCCAACCTCTCCTCCCCCCATATTTCCCCATTTCATTAGGTAGAAATATCATTTTTCCAGTTGCTCAAGCAAATACTTTTTTCATTGTTGATTCTTTTTCTCTTACCCCACGTCTTACACTATATAGAACCATTATTACAAAGACATGAATATATTTGCCTTCACATGTATGCTGAGATTATTTACATTATTTTCAATTCTAAAATATTAGTGATGTTTAATTAGCAGGATTATTAATCACACATGGAAAGATCTCTGACCAATACATAGTTTTATGGGTACATAATTTTCATCCACATCAAATAGTTTGGTACATAAAGCATTGTTAAACTAGAGTTGGTACTAATAATTGTACATGTCATGCAAATCTGGGGATGCTTTTTTGAAGAATGGGAGTAATCTCTTGGTAGTATGCGCATGTTTTGTTATTTATAGTAACGAACCCTGTTTCCTTATTCTTATATATAAAGGAAAAATATTAAAGAGATAAAAGTTTATCTACTATTGAGTCTAATTCCCATAAGGTCTAATATTCATCAGTTTTCTAAACCAGACCCTCTGGAAATCATTAGCTTTTCCAGAATAGAAGCAATGAATAAAACTAAGCATGAAGAAATAAAAATCTGATTAAAAGGTCATCAGAACACTCAGGTGGTTGATCAATTTGTCTTAGTCCCAAAAGGATTGAATTGAAAACCCATTAGGAGTGTTCTCTGCTCTCACTCCTCCTCCCACCCTCCCCCCACCCCCGCTCTCATGCACTTTCCCTCCCCTCTCTCTCTCACACACACCTATACATATATCTTTCCTTTATGTTCAAAAGATAAGAGCATATGAATTTCTTTAAAAATTTCATCACTTTCACATAAAGACCTACGGAACAGAAATATATCACTAATAATTTAAATCCCACCAATACCAGTCAAAATATGAATCAGCTAATTTGGACCATTTAAACCATAAAGAGAAACATGGTCACAGGCAAATAATTACATAGACAGCTGAAGTGGGAAGTTACAAGTGAGGAGGCTAGAAGAAGCATTTCCAGAATTCGCTGACATGAAGCTTTCAAAAATACCAAGTAGCCAGCTGAGGAACCCAACAGCTGCACACCTGTTAGCTATTTTCATGTAAATTATGAATCCAGCAAGCAAGTCAAAAGTAGAGACAAACACTTAAGCTCGAGTTATAGTCACTATTCAAAGGCTTTCCTTCACCTGTGCTCAGTGGGAACTGTGCTTTATTCTTTTATTGGTCTTTACTTTCAAGTGAACAGAACACAATTAACCAAGAAGAAGTGCAATTAACCAAAGAAAGCCATCAAGCAATAAGTTATTCAGAAAAATGCCATGCCAATGTATTTCATTGTTGGCTCCCTCTACAGTAGACTTTATACCCTTTTTATTAAGAAGAATAAGGATATATGACATTCCACTCTCCTTCTTTCCACACTCCTGCCTTTCCTCATGCCTCTCTGAATCCTCCTTCAATTTTCTTTGCTGATTTCTATCCCTCTGATAACCAAGTAAGGGTGAATAAAACTTGAGTATCCCTCGTTGGTCTTCTGTCTTCCTCCTCTCCTCTTTCCTATGGCAAATATCAGCACTCCACTTGTTTCAGCTTTCATCTCTAAAAATCACTTGCATATCTGTGTATCTAAATGTAGTCTTCCATAAGAACTGCCATTCACAACTCACAGTTCAACCAACATATGTCCCAGGTATCTCAAACTTAACATGTCAAATATTTAACTCACTTTTTAAAATCCCTTTTGCTCTCGTGTCTTCCAGTCTTGGTTAAAGCTCCCACATAGTCCTCTAGATTCTTCAGGGTCACAATCACAAATCTGCCTTCTACTTATCTTGCCCCTCATACTAAATTAGTCACCAGATATTGTCACTCTGACTCTAATATCCACATTAGTTCTTAACTCTCTGCTGTTACCTGCATTACCTCTCAGCCAGAATATAAAGATCATTATAATCATCCAAATTCTATCCACCACATGGGGGTTTGAGGCTGAAGAACAATCCCAGTGACAGGCAAAGGGTTCTTCATGGTGGGTAGCCTTCTAAGAGAGGAAAAGTTCAAAGTCTTCTGAGGAAAAGAATTATCCAAAGCCCTTGAAATTGGGATACAGACAATCTAAAGGCAAGAAGCAGAAACTAAGAATTTAAATTTGGGTTGCACAGATATAGAATGAGCAAAGAGATCCTAAGCAAATGCACTGAACAGCCTAGGGGCACCCATGGCCTGCTTTTGTCAGTCGTTCAGTGAACTTGTGTGCACAGCTAGCTAACCACAGCCAGGAAGAACACCACTAAGAAATTTCACTGTCACTGTGCTCATTCCCTCTCCTCAAAGCCCTTCTTAGTTCTGCTGACATCGTCTTCTCGAAACCCAGCTGTGATCCTGCCATTCCTCTGCTTGATGGGTCCCCTGTGCATGCAGAATAAAATCTGACCTACTCCTCCTAGCATTCTCCTCAAATCAGGCTCTATGGGTCTCTTCAGTAATTTCCCATCACTGTGAATGCCTACATGATGATGAGACACACTGGGAAATGTAACAGGTAAAAGGGTGTTTGCATGTAAATGGTGGAGCAAGGTCTTTCATCCTTTTTAAACACACCATCAAAATTAGAAAGCTGCTTCATAGGATGAAATGTATGAGTACTAAAATCCTGTCATTTCAGTTACTAGTTTTTAGCTAAAACATGATTGAGAAAGGCCCTAGATAACCCCATCTCCCAGGCCTTCAGAAAACAGTTATGTCTCCTGCTCACCAGTGTGACATTTGTACAAAATGGAATGTGTTGGAATCAAAATCTGGTCTTTAGTCATCATCTGTTTGATGTAAAACTTACCTTTCACCCAAGTATTCAAGCTTACTTCTTAATCTCCATCACTTTAAAAATACCACATAATATCTTTTCCATCAGTAGCATTCATTTTATCTATATTCTTATCACAGTTCCCCTGAGATGTCTCAAGTTTCTTTTATTAAGACCCTCCAGGCCTTTCTGTAATATGTAATAAGGGTATATTTACATCACACTCCCACTGAACAAATCAGTACAACATAAGTATATTATTCCAAAAACTTTCTCAGAGTCTGGCTCCTTGGCTAAAAACCATGTGTATCACAGTTTTTACAAAAACACATACCACTTCCTCAATAGAATAGGGTGGCTCCATCTGTGTGGTTCTTTTCAACTATTGTACAGCCTACAAACACATATTTATGAATCATTTGTCCAACAGACCTTATTGGATCCTTAACACCTGCTGTGTAAAACATATCTTCAGGCATATGATGAAAATATTTCAAAACTCATGAGAAACCAAAACAAAGCAGGTCTTTTTAAGTTTGACATAGCAAAAAAATAAATTGAGTTAAAACGTATTCCCGAGCCGGACTTGAAAAAATGCAAATACCACTTTCAAAAGATAATAGTGAAGAGACTCTACGAAGATTCAGAGAGGTGACTATTAGTGATAGGCAGGCCTCAAAGGATCACAGGGGTCTGTCTGCTTCAGAATAACCAGCCGTTCAAGCTTCCTCTTTCTTCTGGCATCTGCCTTCTCATTAATTTTTAAACCTATGCTTGTACTTTCAAGGAAGCCCTACCTCTTCTGTCTTTCGCCTTTGCTCTCCCTTCAATGTACTGTTTATTCTAAAAAGAATGCAGACTGTACATAATATTCAAGCGTAGTGTTTATACTAGTACTGTTAAAATCATAATTTCACACTATTTTTATTATGCGTAGATTGCTGGTCCAAACAGCATCTACCCATACAGCCATCTTGTGACCTGAGTTGGTTCCCTCACATCTCCTGCTTTTCTCACTATAGCATTACCTACTCAATGCTGAAAAAGCTAATCATTTCACAGACAGCTATCTGACTGATTTGTAGATAGAGTACTAAACAACTGGGTGGCTTACTGTTTCCCCCTGCATTGATCAAATAATCCTGAATCACTGTGCCACAGCCTTCTTTCTCACCTATTGACTTCGTGCTCATTTTCTTCTCTACAGACTCTGTTTTATTTCCTCTTTATCTGACCCAGCCTCGTTTTCACTTTATCATAGGTAGCAAGTCAATTTCCAGTCACAGGGTTATCAGTAAAGATTATCAGGATGGACATCTGTCTCATGCACCAAAAAACCCAGAAAGCACTGAATGGCGAGATGTATGGGAACAGATCACACATACACACCACACACACACACACACACACACACACACACACACACACACACACACACACACACACACACACACACACACACACACACAACCA
>NW_006779287.1:1522812-1524813 GCF_000442215.2 Lipotes vexillifer | reverse complement strand
AGCACACACACACACCACACACACACACACACACACACACACACACACACACACACACACACACACACACACACACACACACACACACGTACATGCACTACCACCCAAACAAATCTGTCAGCTCTCACTCTGGGCCCCTGCTAGCTATTTCACTTTGAATACCAGTGGCCTCCAGGTTAAAGGGTGTAAGAATAAGAACAGGGAAAAGTAATAAATAAATTCTTCTGACCACAGAGATTGTACCACCAACAATAGTGTGACCACTAAATACACAGAATAATAAAAGCTTAATTCTCCTTACTCTGTACAGAGAAGACACTTAAAAACATTTTAAACCTCTGGAATACTGTATTCTTTTAAGGAAAGAAAAGACTTAACTCACCCTTGTTAGCTGAGATTTAAACTAGTTTGATAGTGCTAAAATTCTGTAAAAGTTTACAGTGAGTATTTGAAATGGAGACAGAGTAACATGATATTCCAGTTTTAAAAATTGTAAATGTTTGTATATAGCCCAGGACTACCTCTCTACAATGATAAAAGTCTAGTGGTAATTGAAATGAGGGATAAAATTACTATTTCCTATACTTGGAAGTAACATTAATATTTTTATGAATTTTCTAGAAGAGGCATAACAGAATGAAATTCTCGGATTTAAAAATGAAATGGCTCTTTTGAAAGTAAAATGGAGAAACCATGCAAATGTAGATACTCTTATGCACTGATTTTCATCTAGGGTAATTTTGACCCTGCAAGAGATGTTTAGCCATGTCTTGAGACAGTTTTGGTCATCACAACTTGGGCATGCTTCTGGCATCTAGCGGGTAGAGGTAGGATGCTGCTACACATCCTACCATACACAAGCCCCTTTCTCTGCAACCAAAAATTACCTGGCCCCAAATGTCAGCAGTGCCCAAAATAAGGAAATGCTCCATTGAGGGAACGCTCAAAGCCCAAGGAACCACCTGCACTTCAAAATGAACAAAGGTAAAATTAGAAAATAGAAGCCCACAAAACTATGTTTATGCTAAGAGTTCTAAGCTACCAGTTGTTACTTAGGAGAGAAAGATATCCTAAAACTTAAGAGTATGAAGAGACATGAGAGGTTATCCAATACAGACTTCACTTAACAGAGAGTAAGACAGCGTGGCGCAGTGAGAAGGCATGCTGCACACTTCTGCACAGTTTGCACACTCCTGGCTGGCAGTGGTGGAGTGGGGACATTGGAGGGACTAGATCTTCAGTGGCTAACATAGTCCTAGAATCCCCTGGGAGCCATCTGAAATGGTCAGTTTAATGAGATCAAGCTGGCTTAATCTGGACAGCAAAGAGTAGGAAGGGATATTTCTGAGGTTAATAGCATGCTTAAGGAAAACAGGGGTGAATGCTTATTTATTCATCAAATGTTACTGTAAAGAATTAAGATAAACCCTTGGAGCTTGAAAGTGATAAATGCAGGGGAAAATGGCCTGCACAAATTTTATAAACTTAGCAAATTTTTGAAATTTGTTACTCTTGAGAGGAAGTTTCGATTTTAAAAATCAGTAGCTTTCAAAGATTTTTTTTACAAATTTATGGAAGAGAAATTCATAGCAGGATCCTGAAGGAAACCAAGTGGTTTAGGAGTTGGATTGGGCAGAGTTGTGCTGGATCTTACTGTCTGAGACAAAAAGGTGTCTATGGAAGATGCCAGGTAGTTCACAGAAATGTTGAAAAGGATGAAGAACCAGGCTAAAGACTATTTTGGGGGGAAATAGCCCAAAATCCTGCTTAAAAACTGCTTGGATAAGGATTCTAGCCAAACACCAATCAGCTCAGCTGCCACTTTTATTCCAGGAACACTGCTGTTGTGGCCACTACATCAGTCATGATGCAAAGGCTCTTCCCCATCCACACTACTTGCCCATCACAGGTCACAGGCAGCTCTGCTCTGCCTTGTCCCAACTCCGGGACCCAGGCCGATAGAAGCCAACATCTGGAGTTTTGCTATTCACTGTGGCAGAG
>NW_006779287.1:1511235-1522767 GCF_000442215.2 Lipotes vexillifer | reverse complement strand
GGAAAGAGCTCCAGAGAGTCTCCTGCCAGGTATTAAACACCTGAGCCAGAAGTGACACTATCGTTTCTGCTCATGTCATTGGTCAAGACCAGTCACCTATCTCTACGCAATGACGAAGAAGCCAGCAAGAGTGATCCTACTATGTATCCCAAAGGGGAAGCAATAATGACCACAGCAAGCACCTCTAATACCACCCTGATACCACTTTACCCCTGGAACTCCATTCAGCCTACACCACTACTGTCACCACCAATGAGAAACAGCAAGCTCTCAGTCCATTTTTACCTGTGATGTTACCTTCTGAGTCCAAGTCTGACATAGGTGAGTCTGCTTAACAGAGCTCAGGTCAAAGGTCTGTGCTGTAGTATTTTCAGCTCCTATGAGCTTGAAGACTTGCCCCTTCAAAGTTCCTAAAGTGGAGAAATTCCTAAACATAAAAATTCCATAAACAATTATATGCTGGATGTCTGCAAAATGTAATAAATTAGTACCCAGGAATGTGACTTTTAATACTTTCATGTTCTAACCATGTAGGACCCTTCAAGCTACTGCTTAAGCATTATCCTGATGGGTCAAATCAATAAGCCCTAGCTGCTTTCCTGGATTCCCAAAGGTGCCCAGCAACAGCAACTATATGGAGAAATTAAATTGCGTTAGAAGGAAGAGTTGGCTTTAAGAACACCAAAAAGAATACAGAAAAGGAGTGCCTAAAGTAACTGTGTCAACTTAATATTGGGTCTCCTAAGAGCAGAGCACACGAGAGAGAGCTCAGAGCAAAGATGAGAAAGTTGTAAAAGACCAGTTTATATTTGTGGAAATGATCTCTTCAATAGCCAGAGGCAATCAGCAGTTGGCACCTTGGTGCTGGTCAGGAATATTGAAACCTGCCCAGAAGATGTGCTAAATTGTACTCTTGACACACCTGGAAGCAGCCATTTCCATCATCAATCTAGAGGATTTTTATCCTCCTGACTCCAGGTTCCTTTTATTCCTCTTCTTTCTTGACTCTTTACTTTTTCCATGGAAAAGAGAATGCAAAAATTAAGAAATGAAAAGCTGAAATTTTAGGTCTATTAGCTAACTCAAGAAGCAAATTACGTATGGTCAAATACTTCATATTGCCTAACTGTGAATGGATTTTATCTTTGAAGTTTTTTGACTGAAAGGGGTTATTTTAATTACAGAACTTCCCAACAGTAGTGAGAAAGTTATATTTTATTGTATGAAATTTTCAAGAGTACACATATTCTTACAATGTTCTTATACTTGACCTATAACTGTAGCTATACTTGTTAATCAAATATGGAATTAATAGTCTTTTTAAACCCTGGGTTTCTCTCCATTGATATCACTTTCATCTTATATACTCCAATATGTGCATTAGAAAAATCTTACACACCTGGGATGTTTTCAATTTACCAAGCTGACAAAAGTTTTGAGAGTAACCATTTATTTTAAAGTATTTGTCCTTATAAAAGAGGTAATTTAAATTAGAAAAGAAAATTGTTTCCCATAATGAAAGCATATTTTCTTGCCATTCTAAGCATACATGTGTCTGTGTTTGTGTGTATACATAGTACGTCCATATAGAGTTAAAAATTATACATGTATAAATATTTTTTATTTTTAACCCTGTAAGGATTTACAGTGATTTATCATTTCATGTACAACAGCTGCTGTGTGTACCACCTAGATCCCCCTTCAGGACTAAGGCACTAGTTTCCTCAAATGCTAGGAGGGTTGGCAGGTGGCATAGCTCAGTTGAGGCACTCGCAGGGAGATCCCCTCAGCCAGAGAAAGCAGGCTTGCCAAAATCACACCTCTTAACCTGTCACACCCATCCACTAATGACTGTTCACGTTCATTGCAGGGGTATAAAGGCCCAGCCACATGACTTCAATTCAGGACATTTCTGAAGGGCCACTGCAGCTCCAGAGCTCCCTGCAGGGTCTGCTGAGACCTTTATTGTGACCACACAACATCTGCATCACATTTTAACTCTATTTCCTCCGCTTCCCTTCTGGTATTTATCCTCGTGGTTGCCCCCTCTTCCTGCATAATTTCAGAATGCCTTCTCTGGGGAACCTGACCTAAGACAACATAAGTATTTTTGCATATCATTATAAACTTTTCATTGGGCAAGTTAATTAACTTTCCTATGCTCCAGTTTTCTCATCTATAAAATGAAGAAAGCCCCTATCTCACAGAATTATTCTTACATTGAAAAATGGTAATACATTTAAAGTTTTTAGAACAGTTCCTGGCATGGAATAATAGTATTTAATAAGATGTTAGCTATTATTATTATTTTGATAGCTGCTTAAATATCTTTCAAATGAATGAGCCGTATTGTACATAGTAAATTTAGAGTTTAGTTAAAACTCTTATTTTAATATTTATTCAGTGATAAACTAGTTTATACATAATAATTTTTTCATTTGTAATCATTTTCTAGAATACATTTATAAAAGTAAAATTAATGAGTCAAAACATATGCATATGGGACTTCCCTGGTGGCGCAGTGGTTGAGAGTCCTCCTGGCGATGCAGGGGATGTGGGTTCGTGCCCCGGTCCGGGAAGATCCCACATGCCGCGGAGCGGCTGGGCCCGTGAGCCATGGCCGCTGAGCCTGCGCATCCGGAGCCTGTGCTCCGCAGCGGGAGAGGCCACAACAGTGAGAGGCCTGCGTTCCGCAAAAAAATATATATATATATACATATTTTATAATAAAGTCTATTTTACAATGACAAAATCAATAAATGTTCATTGTAGAATTTTCTTAAGTATGAAAAAGTAGAAACTGGTTAAAAAAAACAAACTAAAATTCTATAACTTTCCTGATATGAAAATTGTAAAGGATTTGGTTGCAGAATATCTTCATATATTGATTGGTCATGATAATAAAGATATTTTGTTAATAATAAACACTAGCTGGAGGACATTGCATATTCAATATTCAAGTGTCTGTATTTTTTTAAAAAGCTTATATTAAAGACACTTGAGCTTGCATATACAGGAATAGCTCTGGAAATATTCACAAGAAAGATATAACCATGATTGCCTCCAGGGACAGGATGTGAAAGCCTGGGAGAAAGACTTACTTTTAACCATATACTCTATTAAATTATTCTTTGAATGTTATAATGTACTCATATTAATAGTTTTTTTCTTTCTGAGCAATGATTTTAAAACATTTTATAAATTTAGGTTCAGGGAAACATAATAAAAGAAAAAATAAATTAAAAAATTTGATGTTAGAGTATGATCAGAAACACATGGGGATGCTGTATGCCTGAATTCTTGCCAGATTCAGTGTACACAAGTGTTCAATCTTTGCTAATTTTACAGGCAAATCAATATCTTATTATTACTTTAATTTACCTTTCTTAGATAATGGAGTTGAACTATTTTAAAAATACATGTTAAGCAATTTAATGATTTGGGGGGCAGGACTTAATGACTATGGTGACATAAAGTTGTCAACAAATCTTTCCCCCCAAAAATAATGATAAAACTGGGCAGTGTTGTCAAAAACAAACCTTTCAGAACTCTGAAAAGTGACCAAGCAGCAAATGGAGAGATGCTTATTCGTGAAGAAATGCAGGACCTCCAAGAAAGAATGGTGAAAGTCTGAGGCCTTCCCATCTGGGCCATCCCCCACTAGATGTGCTCAAAAGTAAACTTGAAATGACAGAAGAAAAATTCCGTGAACTTGAAAATAAATCAATTGAAATGATCCAGTCTGAAGAACAGGGAGGAAAAGATTGAAGAAATAAAGTTCTTCATTGAACTGTGAGACAGCTAGCATACTAATATTTGTACAATGGATGTCACAGACAGAAAGAAAAAGGTAGAAAAAAACAGTCAAATAAGTAATGGCTATTTGAGGAAAAGAATTAATGAAAAGAATCAATAAGCTCCAAAAATTCTAAGTACAAAAAGCATAAAGAGAGCCAAATCTAGGTACAACATAGTTTAATTACTAAAAGCTAAAAATTTCATCAATTTTTGCAATAATTACAATAAATGTGAATGGAATGAATACTCCAATCAAAAAGTAGATTGTTAAATTGAATAAAAATTAAGACTCAACTTTATGCTATTTACAGGAGACATACGTTAGTTTCTAAGGCACAAATAGGATAAAAGTAAAAGGATGGAAAAACATATACCAAGCAAACAGATCTGTAATAGACTGGTGTAGCTATAATAATACCATACAAAAGGAATATTAAGGCAAAGAACATTATTAGAAATAAATGGAGTTACTTTATAATGATAAAGGGATATTAGAAAGAAATAACTGTTATAAATGTATATGCACCTAATAACAGGGACCCAAAAGTACATGAAATAAAAACTGACATATTGAAAGGAGAGATAGACAATTCAACAAATATATTTGGAGATTTCAGTACCACATTCTCAATAATTGATAAAAGTACTAAATATAAAATCAGTAAATATATGGAAGATTTTAACAGCTAGAGCAACAATTTGAACAGCCTAACCAATACTATAGAACACTATATCTGACAACACCAGAATATATATTCTTTTCCAGCACAAATTAAATATTTTTCAGGTTAGACCATATACTAGCCCATAAAATAATTCTCAATAAATTTATTTTAATCGTGAACTATCTGTTCATACTTTTGGCCCATTTATCTAGTGTGATTATATTATTTATCAATTTGAATAAGTTCCCTATGTAATATTTATACTACACTTCTGTCTTCTCATATTTGCTACATGTATTTTTCCAATTTGGCTTTGTTATTCACTTAATGACATTTAAGAAGTTTTTTTATTTTTATGTTACTCAGAACTGCTAACATTTTCCTTCACTAGTTCTAGCACTTACCGTCTTAGAGATTGTCTCCCACTTTAGAGAGTTTATAAAATTAACATCTACATTTTCTTCAAATTTTTTTCTTGCAAGACATGTTTTTATTATTTAAATCTTTAATTCAGCTGGAATATGTGAATGTTTGAATTAAAGATGTAAGTTTTCCCACAGTTAACTGATTTTTCCAAAAATTTTCCAAGTTTTTCCAATTCATTTCATTTCAGTAATCCTTTATTTATTCATTGGTTTGTGAGATCTTCTTTATTAGATATTCTTTAAAAATTCCAAATTATAAGACTAAGTATTATAAAGTATGATTAATTCTTAATTAATTCATAAGCATAATGCTATTATACGCATTGTCTCCTTGTGATATTTTTAAGAAAATTTAACAAAATGATTATAAATTTTCACTGGATACATAAATAAAATGTTTTAAAAAAATTTTTGAAGTATTCAGAGGACATATACTCTAACAAAATAATACATGATGCATAAAAGAAAAAATATTATAATCAGTTTAATATTTATCTCTCTCTATATATAAAGACCAGATGAGAGAGCACCTATAATGTATTCTGTTTGATAAACTGAACTGTGACAACTACCACCAGATCAAACAAACATAAAAAGAGGGGGACATGGAAGATAAAACATAATACAGGTGAACTTTAAGTAGAAAACAGATTTTTGTTTCTGGAGAGTTGGAACAGTCATCAGCAAGAATAGCAGCCTGTCAGATAGTAAAAATGATCTGTCATTGGGCAATCTGGGAGATCAAAGAGAGAATTATAGAATATCTTCAAAGAATGTCTATATTAGCTATTTTTCAGACACAGAATAAACATTTTCAAATTCAACAGCATAGAAAGCACAAATTATTTACAGATTTGAATCCTGCTTATACACTTTTGAAGAAAAAGCTGAAATGGAACGAATGCTTACATGCTTGTTTTTTAAAAACTAAATTAATGGTAAGAGAGATAAAGAGAGGAAAGACTACACATTGAATGGAGATCACTCACTAGACATGATATATAGTTCAGTGTGCTCAATCCATAGATTTCACTTCATGTTTAGAATGTAAGACCATAAGTTTTGGTTCAGGATGAAAAATCTTTCTAAATTCACTGTTTAAAAATTACATTCTTGATAAAGAACAAGGTCCTGCTGTATAGCACAGGAAACTATATTCAGTACCCTGTGATAAACCATAATGGAAATGAATATAAAAAAGAATGTACGTGTATGTATAACTGAATCACTTTGCTGCACAGCAGAAACTAACACGTCACTGTAAATTAACTATACATCAATTAAAAAATAAATCAATAAAAATTACGTTCTTCCAACAGTGTCACATCAGACATTGTGGGGCATAAAAATAGAAATCATTTGTGGAAAACCTTTTGAATCACCTAATTAATGTCTTAGACTTTCAGATGCACACTCCTTAATTAAAACATAAAATGAAAATTGGAATTGTTTCAATTCATAAAGACTAATGTTATAAGTAGGGAATGGGGTGAGGATTCTTGCTGGCCTGCCGATCCCATTGCAAGTTTTATCATAGCTCTTGAATTGATTAACATCATGGCAATCAAGATCCACATAATGAACTTTTCATTGAAATTTTTCAAAATTCTGCTTCGATTTTGTCTGTAAAAGTTGTACTCAATAAATTTATCCTAAGTGTGGCTTTGGAATTATCCTTTGGATAAAATGTTTTGTTGAAGCAATGAGAACCAAATCTGCTTAGGGCTGTGTCAATGTCACTAGCAAAAAACAATGACAGCCATCGGTTGATATTCTCTTTTTCTGTTACTCATTCTCCTCCTGCCCCTGTCCTGCCCAAAGCCTGTGTTAGATATCCTTTATGCTTTGTACGTTAGGTATACAAGGACATTACTTTAAATTCTCTCATTACTGAACAACATATCTTTGCTTGTCAAACAAATTTAAGAATACATTTAAAAATAAGAATCAGGGCTTCCCTGGTGGCGCAGTGGTTGAGGGTCCGCCTGCCGGTGCAGGGGACGCGGGTTCATGCCCCGGTCTGGGAGGATCCCACATGCCGCGGAGCGGCTGGGCCCATGAGCCATGGCCACTGAGCCTGCGCGTCCTGAGCCTGTGCTCCGCAACGGGAGAGGCCGCAACAGTGAGAGGCCCACATAACGCAAAACAAAAAAAAGAAAAAAAAAAAAAAATAAGAATCAAAAATCGTTGGTGAGGAAAAGCATTTATTTTAAACAGTGATGTCAGCATTAAAATATGTCAGCCATGCACACTGAATTTAAATCTTTCTAAAATACTTAATTCCATATTACTAGCTATCAGAAAGATGCCTTTTTTTTTAACATCTTTATTGGAGTATAATTGCTTTACAATGGTGTGTTAGTTTCTGCTTTATAACACAGTGAATCAGCTATACATATATCCCCATATCTCCTACCTCTTGCGTCTCCCTCCCACCCTCCCTATCCCACCCCTCTAGGTGGTCACAAACTACCGAGCTGATCTCCCTGTGCTATGCAGCTGCTTCCCACTAGTTACCTATTTTACATTTGGTAGTGTATATATGTCCATGCCACTCTCTCACTTCGTCCTAGCTTACCCTTCCTACTCCCCGTGTCCTCAAGTCCATTTTCTAAGTCTGCGTCTTTATACCTGTCCTACCCCTAGGTTCTATAGAACCATTATTTTAGATTCCATATATATGTGTTAGCATACGGTATTTGTTTTTTTCCTTCTGACTTACTTCACTCTGTGTGACAGTCTCTAGGTCCATCCACCTCACTACAAATAACTCAATTTCATTTCATTTTATGGCTGAGTAATATTCTGTTGTACATATGTGCCACATCTTCTTTATCCATTCATCTGTCGATGGACACTTAGGTTGCTTCCATGTCCTGGATATGGTAAATAGAGCTGCAATGAACATTGTGGTACATGACTGTTTTTGAATTATGGTTTTCTCAGGGTATATGCCCAGTGGGATTGCTGGGTCATATGATAGTTCTGTTTTTAGTTTTTTAAGGAACCTCCATACTATTCTCCATAGTGGCTGTATCAATTTACATTCCCACCAACAGTGCAAGAGGATTCCCTTTTCTCCACACCCTCTCCAGCATTTATTGTTTGTAGACTTTTTGATGATGGCATTCTGACTGGTTTGAGGTGATAGCTCATTGTAATTTTGATTTGCATTTCTGTAATGATTAGTGATTTTGAGCATCCTTTCATGTGTTTGTTGGCAATCTGTATATCTTCTTTGGAGAAATGTCTATTTAGGTCTTCTCCCCATTTTTGGATTGGATTGTTTGCTTTTTTGATATTGAGCTGCATGAGCTTCTTGTAAATTTTGGAGATTAATCCTTTGTCAGTTGCTTCGTTTGCAAATATTTTCTCCCGTTCTGAGGGTTGTCTTTCTTCTTGTTTATGGTTTCCTTTACTGTGCAAAACTTTAAAGTTTCATTAGGTCCCATTTGTTTATTTTTGTTTTTATTTCCATTTCTCTAGGAGGTGAGTCAAAAAGGATCTTGCTGTGATTTATGTTATAGAGTGTTCTGCCTATGCTTTCCTCTAAGAAATTTATAGTGTCTGGCCTTACATTTAGGTCTTTAATCCATTTTGAGTTTATTTTGGTATATGGTGTTAGGGAGTGTTCTAATTTCATTCTTTTACATGTAGCTGTCCAGTTTTTGCAGCACCACTTATCGAAGAGGCTGTCTTTTCTCCATTGTATATTCTTGCCTCCTTTATCAAAAATAAGGTGACCATATGTGCGTGGGTTTATCTCTGGGCTTTCTATCCTGTTCCATTGATCTATATTTCTGTTTTTGTGCCAGTACCATACTGTCTTGATTACTGTAGCTTTGTAGTATAAGTTGCCTTTTTTGGAGTTAGTTAATATTTAGCTCAACTGGAGGTGTTTTCACCTCTTTCTTTATTCCGTGCACACTGAAATCGACCCAATCAACAGAATTTATGTTAAATTCATCTGAAGTTAAACAGTGTGTAAAGAATACTATAAAGTAGAATAGTTTTTAATATATTATGTTACAAGCAAATTATTATTAAATAGGAGAAAATTAAAATTTCAATACTTGGAATCGTTAGCTCAGACATGCTGATTTTCTTATCACCCTCAGTTATTTTGAAGTTCTCCCTTGGGAAGTTCTGCCTAGGACTCAGTTGAGCACAAAGAATCTTAGTGAGTTTGTAAATCTGTAAAAACTATAAAATGCTCTTCTACCCTTAGTTCTAATCAGTGTAGCTGTGAAACTAGCATTAGATTGTACTTACTGCATTTAATTTTTAGTCTTTTTTTTCCCCACAATGGTAACTAATTTTATTTGAAAAAAAAATTTTATTGAGGTATAGTTGATTTACAATATTATATTAATTTCAGGTGAACAACATAGTGATTTAATATTTTTATAGATTATACTCCATTTAAAATTAGTATAAAATATTGGCCACATTCCCTGTGCTGTACAATGCACCCTAGTAGCTTGTTTTATACATAATATTTTGTACATCTTAATTACCTACCTCTATCTTGCCCCTCCCCTTTCCTTCTCCCCACTGGTAACAGCTAGTTTGTTCTCTTTATCTGTGTTTCTGTTCTGTTATGTTCATCTGTTTGTTTTATTTTTTAGATTATGCTTAGAAGTGATAACATACAGTATTTGTCTTTCTCTGGCTGACTTATTTCATCAAGCATAATACCCTCCAGGCTCATCCATGTTGTTGCAGATGGCAAAATTTCATTATTTTTGTCACTGAGTAGTATTCCATTGTGTACATATTTATCTGTTCATCTGTTGATGGATACTTATATTGCTTCCATATCTTGACTATAGTCAGTAATTCTGCTGTGAACATTGGGATGCATGTATCTTTTCGATTTGGTGTTTTTGTTTTCTTTGGACACATATCACAGAGTGGAATTGCTGTATCATATGGTAGTTCGAGCTTTTTAAAGGAACCTCCATACTGTTTCCCGTAGTGGCTGCACCAATTTACATTCCGACCAGCAGTGCATAAGAGTTCCCTTTTCTCCACATCCTCACCAACAATGGTTATTTGTGGTCTTTTTGATGATAGCTATACTGTCAGGTGTGAGGTGATATCTCATTGTGGTTTTGACTTGCATTTCTATGATGTTTATCCATGTTGAGCATCTTATTAAGTGCTTGTTGGCTATGTATGTCTTCTTTGGAAAAATGTCTATTTAGATCTTCTGCCCATTTTAAAAATTGGGTTCTTTGGGTGTTTTTGATACTGAGTTGTATGAGCTGTTTGTATGTTTTTGGGTATTAACCCCTTGTCAGTCATATCATTTGCAAATATTTTCTCATATTCAGTAGGTTTACTTTTCATTTTGTCAGTGGTTTCCTTGCTGTGCAAAAGCTTTTAAGTCTAATTTTACGTCCCATTTGTTTATTTTTGCTTTCATTTCCATTGCCTTAGGTGACAGATCCAAAAATTTTGCTACAGTTTATGTCAAAGAGTTCTCTGCCTATTTTTTCCTCCAGGAGGAGTTTTATGGTTTCTGGTCTTACATTTAGGTCTTTAATCTATTTTGAATTTATTTTTGTATATGGTGTAAGAAAGTGTTCTAATTTTATTCTGTCCAGTATAGCTATCCAGTTTTCTCAGCACCACTTACTTGTTGAAGAGACTGTCTTGTCTCCATTATATATTCTTGCCTCCTTTGTCATAGATTAATTGACCATAAGTGCATGGGCTTATTTCTCTATTCTGTTCCATTGATCTATGTGTCTGTTTTTGTACTATTAGTAAGAAATGCTATTTTGATTACTGTAGCTTTGAAATATAGTCTGAAGGCCCTTATTGCATTTAAACCACAGACATTTATGTGCTATTAAAATATCCTAGTATACTAATATGAGAAAGATTTCTCCCAGGCTGGGCCTAAAGGATAAATGATTTACTGTAACTCCTGACTGAGGATTCTCATGTCTTTTGCAAGCCTCTATGAAACTCTGGTAGGCAAACATTTTAGCTTGCAAGTAGGGTAAAATCACAGACCTCTTACTGTTCCTGCCATGTGCACAGTCAGAATTAAAGAAGTAGAACAATTACCCTAATATTCTACCCCAAATTGCCATTTTAATTGTATCAGAATTACTTGAGAGTTTTAGGGGTTTTTTTTGTTTACCTTCTAGATCTCATAAGTATTATAAAAAGATTCTCATCCTATAGTTTTTATCTTAACTTTGCTTTAGTTTTGTAGTTACTAGAACTAAGATTGCCACAAAGATTAAACATCATAGAGGTGTTGTAAATCCAGGTTTGGAATTAAATAAATTGGGTTGAAATACTAGCTCTGTGACTTACAAGTTGTGTGGTTTTAGGGAAAATATTTTTTTAAAGTATCAGCTCCCTAATATATAAAAGAGGGCTAGTAATCATCTTTTAATGCAATTATGAAGACTAGTCAAAGTCATGCAGGTAAAGTTCTAAGCACAGTGCACAGACGATAGTAGCCATAACTAACTATTTAATAAATAGGAGATTATTTCAGTAACCTAGGCAACAGTGATGTAACTTAGATCATGGTGGTAGCAGTGGAGACACCAGATCCTAGACATATAGAAGATAGATAGGGTCAAGAGGCTTCGCAGTTTGGTTGGACTTGGGGTGTAGGG
>NW_006779287.1:1510794-1511225 GCF_000442215.2 Lipotes vexillifer | reverse complement strand
GGAAAGAAAAGAGTTGTGGATGATGTTGATGTTTGAGAACAGAAACAAGTGGAGAAGACCACAGGAGGGGCAGATTTGGGACAAGGAAAATACTATGAGTTCAGTTTTGTACTTGTAGAGTTTTGAATGTGGAAAGCTAGATATACATGTGGAGTAGGCCGTTAGATATGTGAGTTTGGAGCTGAGAACACATCAGCTCCCATAAAACCATTCAGCATCATTTCAATTAAGTAATTTTGTAGTAATGACCATTGTCAACCTCTCACTGACAAACCTACCCATTAGGATTACCAGTAGCTAAAATGTTATGAAGATAACATCTTTAAAGTGATTTGAAGAGTTCCCAGGTTATTTTAAGCTAGCTTCACAGGATAGCTGCACTTTGATAAAGCCACCATATACTAGAGATTGGTACTCAGTTGTGGAGGGTC
>NW_006779287.1:1492931-1510784 GCF_000442215.2 Lipotes vexillifer | reverse complement strand
AGACTTCCTAGTAAGTTCAGCCCATGTTTTCTAACCAGATGGTACATTTTCTATAAGGACTGTACAAATAGCTGATCTAAAATTTTTTTCTTAGTCTTTTGTTAGGACTAGTTTAAGGTAGGGAAATTATTTAACTTGCTTCTAAATTCTGGGAGTCCTCCAGGTCTAACAATATATCATTAAACAACTTCTGTTTCACAAGATTAATAACCGTAAATTCTGAAAAATTAATTTGTAGAAGTCTCCATTGCAATGTTTAATTTACATTTTGCCACTTTACTTGGCTGCTTGCATTTTTTTAATCAATTTTTAATATCTAAAGTTTTCTAAATTGCAAGAACAAATTCTATACATGAAAAGTCTCCAGAAAAGCCATGATTTGCATATGAACTAGGGAACATAATTGCAGTTACTAAAACACAACTGGAAGGAAATCAAATGTTGAATTAGAAGTGCATGGACAGGGCTTCCCTGGTGGCGCAGTGCTTGAGAGTCCGCCTGCCGATGCAGGAGACGCGGGTTCGTGCCCCGTTTCGGGAAGATCCCACATGCCGCGGAGCGGCTGGGCCCGTGAGCCATGGCCGCTGAGCCTGCGCGTCCGGAGCCTGTGCTCCGCAAATGGGAGAGGCCACAACAGTGAGAGGCCCGCATAACGCAAGAAAAAAAAAAAAAAAGAAGTGCATGGACAGTGTGAATGGGTTGCTAAAACTTTAACTTACTCATAAAACAAGAACTCATTGATCATCTATCATATGCTCAATGTAATAATAAATTTGAAGAGTTATTCCAAAACATAATGTTTTTCTAAGCTCTTTAAACAAAGGGAACAAATAAGTATATCAAATCCTTCTGAAGCTCATATTATCCTTACATGAAAATCATGTATGTGTGAATCATAAGTATTTTTTTTTCTGGAGAGAATTTAAAAGAGAAGGAACTCAGGGTGGAGCAGAAAATAGGATGTGAAAATGAGTGGAAGATCATGTTAATACATGAAAATGCTTTTTCATGTGACAATAAAGAGTCACTCTGGGTCACTGGGACCACAGAGGACTTGAACAGAGGGAGTCAACCAGCCTGAGTTATAAAGTTGTAAAGAAGTCAGCCATTTGTATGGAGTATCAAACAGAAAGAAACACTCCTTAGTGCACACATTAACTGGAATAAGTGTGTACACAATCACAGATGATTGGGTTAAGGATGAGAAGGAGGGACATCCATTGTTTTTAGCAAACAAGTGATTTATATATATTAGTAGTACATGACACTTTATTACTAAGTAAAATACAGTGAAACAGGACATTTTATTACTAAGTGAAATACAGTGAAACAGGACATTTTCATTGCTTTACTTTGGTGAAAGTAAAAACTGTTACTATGAGTATTTATGAATTCCTCAGACTACACAAGTCTCAAAGTTTTACTATCACACAAAGCACAGAGCACTTCTACTAGATCTCCAACAGTAGGGATTTTTGGAAACATGGTCTCAAGATGGGGGAGGAATTGGATTAGCAGATAATTTCACAGGACACATAAATAGAGAGGGAATTCTTTTTCAAGTGGGATGTCAGTTAAGAAAATTTAATCTTAAAGGCAAAACTTTTTTGTTGTTTAATACTAGGCAAGAAGATAAGCGAATTCTCAGTCTCCAATATACACATAGTACAATTAATAAGAAGAAAATGTGTAGAAACATTTTGAAGGAATGGAGTAAGTTAAAAAATAAATTAAAAAACAAACAAAAAACCAACAAAATGCTAAGAGTGACAGCTAAAAAAGTGTTCTTGGGTCTGTAGGGTGAATGAAAAAGGATGGGACCCAGGTGCTTCAGTCTTCACTTAAAATCAAATGAGGAAACATGGGTTTTCTTATGTTCAAAAATGGCCACTGTAATCTGATCCATGCCAAATACTTTGCCATGTAAAATTCTATGTTTAACACATATCTTTTTCACTCTGTTGACTGTATAAAAACTACTACGAAATATATTGCATGTGGAAAATCTCCAGTTAGGTAAAAATAAATTTAAAAACTAGAAACTAATAAAAGAAAGAAAGCCCAAATTTAAATTCTCATATTATTAGCTTAACCACATCCTTTCAACTATTATTCATAATGTAAAAGGTGATAAGCTTTAAAATCAAAATGGGCAAGAGTTAATATCACACGACTTTAGACATTTTATATCTCCTATTATATGTTGAAATATATAATGTTGAATTATACCATTTCAAGTTTTGCCTTTAAATTTTTTAATATGAAGGAAAAATTAATTACAGGTATTTACTAACCTACCAAATAGGCATTCTGGATTTACCTCCTCATTATCTGCATTTTGTATTTAGATGCTCTAACCAAAAAACTGAGACAATAGATATCAAAGTCAGGGACCACTTTTGAGAATATATGTCATAGTACCAAACTAGAGATTTTTCTTCCTCTACCTGTACCTTTATTTGAGGACAGTGAGGTGTCATTGCTTTGTTGTCTCAGATACTGCAATGCTTACCAGCAATAAATATAATATCAGTGCATCCCCTTGTACAAGATTAGAATTACCACCTTCCAGAAGTTATTCTCCTCTTTAAGAGATAACAGTGTGGGACTTTTACTTCCAAATATGAAAGATTAACTTGTTCCAGACTTGTCCGAACATGTTAAGTAACTATAAAACTGAACAAAATACATGAAGTGACTGTTTTTTGGCATTTGACAGTAGGCAGCACAGGAATTCCTTCTGAAAGAAGGGTAACACAAGAGGTGAGTTGCTTGATCACCTAGGCTTTTGTCTAGGGACAAATTCCCTAAACCAGAATAAGGAATTGAAGACCAACAGAAACAGGGCAGTCCCACTTGGATGAGGAGGTAAATTCCAGAATTTAGAGCTACAGAAAGCAGCTGGAATTTTCAGGGCAAAGTGTTAGAAGGTTGCTTGGGAAAAGAGTGGTCTCAATAATCTCTGTAAGGCCCTTGGATCAAGGGCTTCACTTTAGATTTTAGAGAGTAGGACTCAGAGGTCTGGCAGAGAGTGGTGCTTACAAGGATTGGGAGTGAAACAAAGATAATGGAGGTTACACAGTGTGGAAGTCTTAAGTTCTAACCCAGCCAGAGTTGAAAGAGCTCATCAGCACCCTGGGCATTCAGCTAAAACACTAGAAAATTAATATCTTAAGAGTAATAAGGACCATACCATAACAAAGCCTAAGCCAAGCCTTGATAGGATCTAGGAGCCCCCTGGTAAATTGTCAAACTGCCAGAACAAAACTCAACACTATTTAAAAAATGACTACATAATCTATACTATTTATATCACCTGCAAACTTTCAAAAACAATACAAAAATTAGTAAGCATGTTGAAAAGCAGAAAAATATGACCCATCATAAAGAAATAAAGCAGTGAATAGCAAAAGACTCCAGGATGATCCAAATATTAAAATTAAAAGATAGTGACTTTAGTTACTATAAAGATGTTAAAAACTTAAAGGAAAATATGGCCTTAATGAGTAAAGAGATAGGAAATCTCAGATAAGCAAGGAAAGTACAAAAAAGAACCAAATTGAAATCTAGAATAAAAAATTAGAATATCTAAAATGAAAATTTTCACTTTGATAAGCTTGATGTCAGATTGGAGATGGCAGAAAGGGGCAGAAAACTTCAAAATGCTTTCATTGAAATCATACAATCTGAATAATACATAGAAAAAGAAGAAAAATGGTCAGTTCTTCAGTGACCTGTAAGGAAATATCAAGCAGTCGAACATCTGCAAATAGGGTCCCCAAAAGAGGCAAGAGAGATAAAAAGGCATGAAATAAATATATGAAGATATAATGGTTGAAGTTGTCTCAATTTGATGAAAAAATTAAAAAGGTAAATTTACAGATCTAAGAAGCTCATTAAACCAGAATAAATTCAAAGAAAACTCTGCCTAGACACATGATAGTAAAATAGTAAAATAGTAAAATAAATCAGACATAAAGAAGGCAGGCAAAGAAATGAAAGCAGGCAAAGAAAATCAACACAGTGCATGTAGAGGACCACGAATATGCATAAAACTGACTTCTTATCAGAAAATACTGGAGCCAAAGACATCCTAAATATATGAGCAAATAAATTCTTTTTAGTCTATGAATTTCTCTTTAAAAACAAGTGAAAATTAAAGCAAAAATAATATAATTGTAAGGTGCTTTATAACCAATGTAAAATGAAAATATTTGACAAATTAGAACAAAAGAACGTGGCTGTGAGTATACTGCTGTAAGATTTTTACATCTGTGATGTGTGATGTGCAAATTGTGCAATGATAAAATATTCTAAATAGACTCTAGTGAGATATTATTTAGTAGAGAAAACACTAAAATAATAATATAAAAAGGTACAGCTAAAAAGCATGAGAGAAAATAAATGAAACACTAGAAATATTCAATTAAACCAAAAGTAGACATCAAAAAAAGGAACAGAGGAACAAAAAACAAATGATACAAAGAATACATGGGTTAAAATAATAGACTTTAACCCAACCATACCAATAATTATATTAAAAGTAAATGGACTAAGTACTCAAATTAAAAGGCAGACATTGTATGCTTTTAGAAAGCAAATTCCAACCATATGCTCTGTACAAGATGCATACGTTAAAAAAAGGCACAGAGATTGAAAGTAAAAAGATGGAAGATATATACCATTCAGCAATAAACATTAAAAAGACTGTTATGGCTATATTACTATGAGACAAGGTATAATTCAAGACAACAGATATTACAAGAAATAAAGTGATATGTTGTATAGTAATAACAGGTCAACCAGCAGAATACAAAGCAAGCTTAAATATGCACCTAATGAGAAATCATTGAAAAGTATGAAACAAAACTGATGGAACTAAAGAGAGAAACAGATAAGTCTACAATCATAGTTGGAATGTTAAACACATCTTTCATATTTACTAATAGAACAAAAACAGTACAAATACAGAAGATGGGAAAAACATCAACCATTATCAGCTAATTGACATTAACATAAGACTGCAAAAAGACAAATTTTTGTCAAATGCCAGTAGAACACTCACCAAGGTAAAACATGTACCTAGATAGACAATAAATCTCAATAGACTTCAAAAGACTGAAATCCTATGGAGTATGTTCTCTGACCACAAAGAATTTAATTAGAAATTAATAGAAATGATATCTAGAAAATTCTCAAATATTAGGAAATTAAGCAATACATTTTTAAATAAACAGTAGGTGGCAAAAATCAGAAGGAAATTTTAATTGAATAATAATGAAAGTAAAACATCAAAATTTATGAGATATGGTTAAGCAGTTCTCAAAGGGACATTTATAACTTTAAATGCCAATATCAGAAAAGAAGAAAGTTATAAAGTGAATCATTTAACTTACCACCTTAAGAAGGTTAAAAAAACATCAAATTATACCCAAAGCAAGTAGAGAAAAGGAAGCAATAAAGAACAGAAATCCATGGCTGACAAACATGGAGAAAATTAGCAGATCCAAAAGTTGGTTCTTTAAAAGACTAATAAAACAGAAACCATATGTGAAGATTAATGAAGAAAAAATAAAATTAGCAATAGCAGAATTGAATTAGTGGCTATTACTACAAAATGTTCATATAATGGGATATTGTAAGCAACTTTATGCTAGTAAATTAGACAATAAAGTGAAAACATTTCTTGGAAAAAAAGAGACTTAAAAGCAGTTTGGCCCCAAACATGGAGTCTTGCAGCCCAGGTCTTACCTGAATCAGGATGAGGGAGTGGTGGGTCCAGGTGGGGCTGTTGGCTGTGCCCCTGCTTGCAGCCTATCTGCACATCCTGCACCGCCAGCTCTCCCCTGCTCTTCACTCATGGAAGTCATCAGGCAAATTTTTTACCTACAAGGGGCTGCGTATCTTCTACCAAGACTCTGTGGGTGTGGTTGGAAGTCCAGAGATAGTTGTGCTTTTACACGGCTTTCCAACGTCCAGCTATGACTAGTACAAGATTTGGGAAGGTCTGACCCTCAGGTTTCATCAAGTGATTGCCCTTGATTTCCTAGGCTTTGGCTTCAGTGACAAACCAAGACCACATCACTATTCCATATTCGAGCAGGTCAGCATTGTGGAGGCTCTTTTGTGGCATCTGGGGCTCCCGAACCGTAGGATCAACCTGTTGTCTCACGACTATGGGGATATCGTTGCTCAGGAGCTTCTCTATAGGTTCAAGCAGAATCGATCTGGTCGGCTTACCATCAAGAGTCTCTGTCTGTCGAATGGAGGTATATTTCCTGAGACTCACTGTCCTCTCCTTCTCCAAAAGCTTCTCAAAGATGGAGGCAGCCTGTCACCCATCCTCACGTGACTGATGAACTTCTTCATATTCTCTCGAGGTCTCACCCCAGTCTTTGGGCCGTACACCTGACCCTCTGAGAGTGAACTGTGGGGCATGTGGGCAGGGATACACAACAATGACGGGAACTTGGTTATCGACAGTCTCTTGCAGTACATCAATCAAAGGAAGAAGTTTAGAAGACACTGTGTGGGAGCTCTTGCCTCTGTATCTATTCCCATTCATTTTATCTATGGGCCACTGGATCCAGTGAATCCCTATCCAGAGTTTTTGGAGCTGTACAGGAAAATGCTGCCGTGGTCCACAGTGTCGATTCTGGATGACCACATTAGCCACTGTTCACAGATAGAGGATCCCATGGGCTTCTTGAATGCATATATGGGCTTCATCAACTCCTTCTGAGCTGGAAAGGGTAGCTTCCCTGTATTACCTCCCCTATTCCCTTATCTGTTGTGTATTCCACTTAGCAAGAAATGCCCATAAGAGGTCCTGGCCACCAAACACTATTCTCTCACAAAAGTCCGCCTGACTCACACTGGTGAACAGCATATAGTAAAAAGCCAGCAGAAGCTCTAAGGGTGACCTAATAGTCCACCTCCCATTCCTTTGACATCTGATCAAGTATATGAACTTGCCTTTGTCTTTGTGTTATTAGGAAATTCTGATGGGCACTACTACTCACTGATGCAGAAAGATAGACAGACATTCTTTTGCATAAAAGTCTTTGAAACACTTCTATGGACTTTTCTGAAATATTTAGAAATGCTAATTTCTGGCCCTGATTGGAATTATCTAAAGGTGCCACCTTCACCTCGCCTTGAATGGCTTTAATTCTCTAAGTGACACAGCTTCAAGTGAGAATGAGTCTCCCTTGTCATAACTTTGGATTTAGTTTCATTAGCTGCTTCTAACTGTAGTCATTTTGTTAGACTTTGGTTTCAATAATGCAGTATTCTAAGTATACTTTAAGACTATGATTTACCTACACGTATTATGTATGTATTTAATAAGGACACTAAACCAGCAGACACTTACTCTAGCAGAGTAGTTTAACCTTATTAAACATGTTTCATTTCTGAGTAAATTGAACTAAAGCCAAGCTATTTACAGCATTTCCTAAAATCACAGAACATTAAGGACAGTAGTCTCTGTGCCAGAGATTTACTGTTATTTGCTGTTAGAACTGGTCTTTCCAGCTAATAACAGTCGGACTCATCATACCTCAGTGCTTAGAAGCATGTCCCTCCTGAGCCAGAGTGGAGAGGAGGGGATCGTTGTACAGTCCAAGTTACCAGGCTGAATATATACTGATTGCTTAACTTCTGTTGGTTGTCCCAGAGAGGGTTCCTCATGTAGCTCAGCAATTCCTGTACTTTACAGATGGGAAAGTTCCAGAAACTTTAAGAACAAAGTCTGAAAGTTCTATGAGCAAATGGTGCTGAATACTTTTTTTTTTAAGCCACAGTTTCATTGTCTTAGTTAAAACAGGATTATTAAGTGGTGATTTTAAATTCTTTTTTTTATTACCAACTTCAGGTATAACAACTGGAATAAGTGTTTATTTTCTATTAATAAAAATTAATTTTGACAAAAAAAAATAAAGCAGTTTTTATTTTTTCAAAAGTGACAAAAGAGGAAATAGATCTGACAAGCCCAACTATAAAAGAAATTGAATTTATACTCAAAAATATTTTCAAAAAGAAATCCTGGCTTATTTTGGCAATTTCTATTAAGCATTTAAGAAAGATGAAATCACTCTCACACAAAATATTTCAGAAAATAGCAGAGGAAGGAATTCTTTTCATCTTGTTTTTTTGAGGACAATATAGCCCTGAAAGCAAAGAATGACAAGGTATCATAAGAATAGAAAATTAGAACTCCTGGTTTCAGTTCTGACATGAAAGAGCTTAGAAGTCATCATTCCCACCCTTAAAAACAAGAAAATAAATAAATAAATTGAAAATCAAAAACTTTTCTTAGACCCCTGGGAGAAATGAGGCAACAGGACAAGCTGCCACCACAAATCTGGAGAGACAGACAAGTTCAGAGAGCCACAACTGAAGTTGGCTTTCCTAGAGCAAAAGCCATAACATGATAGGAACACTAAATGGTAATTATTATTTTTTTTTTTTGTGGTATGCGGACCTCTCACTGTTGTGGCCTCTCCTGTTGCGGAGCACAGGCTCTGGACGCACAGGCTCAGCAGCCATGGCTCACGGGCCCAGCCACTCCGCGGCACGTGGGATCCTCCTGGACCGGGACACGAACCCGTGTCCCCTGCATCGGCAGGTGGACTCTCAACCACTGCGCCACCAGGGAAGCCCCGTAAATGGTAATTTTGATGAATTGCTAGAACCTGAGAGAAAACTAGTTTGAGAAACTCCTTGAGGTTGCAATCTTAGGAGGGGCTCGCACTTCTACTCCAGGAGCCCCACCACATTCTCACAGTGAGGAGCCAAGAAAGATGTTCTCTTGGCTGTGGTAGGGCAGGGAGAGGTAGAGTAACCATTATGAAATATGCCCAAAGTGTTCTCCATAACAAATGCCTACTCTCCAATGAGAAAGAGTTTACCAGAGCCTTATTCCACCTGGGAGAGGGACTTTTCTCTGATTCTAGCATAGAGATGAGAACTCTATGAAAGAATCAAAAGGAAATGGTAGCATCAAAAACACTGTAACAGAAATGAAAAATGCCTTTGATGGATTCATCGGTAGACTGGACACAGCTGAGGAAAGAATCAGCTTGAATATAGATTAATAAAACTTCCCAAACTGAAATGCAGAGAGAAAAAAGAATGGAAAAAGAATCAAAAAAGAACATCCAAGAACTGTGGGAGAAATTCACATGGTACAACATATGCGTATTCAAAATACCAGGAGGAGAATAAAGAATAGAGCAAAATAAATATTTTCATAATGGCCAGAAACTTTAGAAAGTTAATAAAATAGGCCATACCACAGATCCAGGAAGCTCTGGGGTTACCAAGTAGGAAAAGTACCATAAAATATACATTTTGGTATATCGTTTTCAAACTGCAGGAGACCAAGGACAAAAAGAAAATCCTGAAAGGAACCAGAGTTGGGGCAGGGTTTGGCAGGAACTTTCCCAAAGAGAAACAAAGATAAGAATTTCAGCAGACTTCTCATCACAGATCATACAAGCAAGAAGGGAATGGAATGGAACATTTAAAGTATTGAAGGGAGATAAAAAACCACCAGTTATTCTTCAAAAGTGAAGGAAAAGTTGAGATTTTTTTAGATGAACAAAAACTGAGGGAACTTATCAACAACAGAACTTCCCTGAAATAACTGTTAAAAGAAGTTCTTCAAGGAGAAAAAAATATATAGATCAGAAATGTGGATCTACATAAAGAAATAAGGAGCACTGGAGAAGGAAAAAATAGAGATAAAACAAGATCTTTTAGTTTTCTTAATTGATCTAAAATAGTTATATTTTATTTAAAGGAATGCAATGAATGCATGGTATATGCATAAGTAAAATGAATGACAGTAATGTCATAAGGGATGAGGTGGAGGAATTAGAAATACTCTAAGATCTCTGCAGTACTTGTGAAGTGCTATATGTTATTTGATGGTAGACTTAGGTTAGTTAATTTATACTGCAACCTCTAGGACAACCACTAACATCTTTTCAAAAGAAACATTAAAATGGAAAGAGAGAAGATGAAATGGAATCAAATGAAATGCTTAGTTAAAACCAGAAAAGGCAGGAAAAGAGGGAAAAATGAAATTACAGGGCAATAATCTATCAAAAATAGACACAAAGATAAACAAAATGTAGCAAATAGAATACAACAAAATATAAAAAGGTTAATCACAAGTGGGATTTATTCAAGAACTAAACAAAGCTATTTCAACATTTGAAAGTTAAATCACCACATTAATAGACTTAAAAAGTAAAATGTAATCATCTCAATCAATACAGAAAAAAGCAGTTGACAAATTTCAGCAGCTATTCATAATAAAAATTTTCAGCAAATTAAAAAATGATAGGAACTTCTCTATTTGATTAAAAAAAACTTTACAGCTAGCCTCATACTAGTTCTTTATTAGTTATGGACTACAGAGTGTTAAATAACTAAATAAAATGAAGAGAAAAACATAGCCTTCAAATCTTCTCTCATTCTTAAATCCAGGTTCATTCAAGAGAAATTCAAGCCAAATAACATCTCAATAAAATTGGAGTGAACTTATAGCTCCAATTATAACTTATAACTCAGATATATTTTCTACTTAGTTTTACCCTTCCTCATAAATTTGTTATAAAACTGAAATTTATCAAAAATTACTGTTGGATTTCTGAAGGTAAAATAGTAATACAAAAACTGTCAGAAACAATGTAATAACTACAACAATTGTGAGGAAAAACAAGTATTTTCTAATTATCCATTACTTTTGGTTGAAATTTTTATTGTTAAGTGCAGTGAGAACTGGGAATGAAGAGAAATCATAAATTTTACTCTTAGATCTGCAACAACTCATTTGTGTGAATAAATTATATAACTTCTAAGTTTCTTGATTTAATTCATGTAAAGTATTTTATTAATTATATATACTTAACAGAAAAGTTCTAACATTTTATTAACCATGTATTGGACTGTCATACAAACATATACCCCAAGACAAAAAAAAAATGGTAGGAAGCTTTGTTATCTATAACACATAATGACTAAGCTTCATAGAATATAAATTTAGAGGGACTCAGGTACACTTCAAAAGATCATAAAACACTGAACTCTGATTTTCAAATTGTTTAAAAATCAGAAGATACTTTGACATATTTTATGCCATTTGGCACTCTGTGATATTTCAAAATACCTCACCTTTAAGTTTCAGAAGATTTCAACATGAGTCTTCTAGAAAGCTAGGCTTTATAGTAGTAATTCTCAGCATACTGATTTGGAATCAACAAAAACAGTTTACAAATAACAGTTACTTCAGGCCAACCCAGTTCATAAAATCTTCATTTCTGAGAGCTGCTGAGGCAAAAATATTCTGAACTATGATGTTGTCATGTTAGTGTACACAAAGCCTGGTCTCTGATCTCTGTTTCATAACCGGTATTTAGAAACCATTTGAAAAATGCAACGATATTCTCTGTTGTAAAGTAAAATAAAAATTTCATCAAATATATCTATTTACTAGTATGGTTGTGCTAACTTACTTTTCCAAAGCTAATTAACAAACCTCTGATGACTAACTCAGTTCAGACTATATAAATTCATGCCTTGGTATAGTCTGTAAATATTAAATGGTGGGAGATAGTTTCTTCACTGAGTTTAGAAAAAACTTAAATTTTAATCCATGTAAAATAAGGGCAGATAATCTGATTTGACATATCTTGAGAAGCCTGGAGGCCAGAAGAACCCCACTGGGCCAGTAGATGATTAGTTAATAAAGAGAAAGCAGCCTGACATCAAGGTGAGCAGTAATTAAACCTGTAGTGAAATTCTCTAATAGAATTCAATAAAGTGGCACATTGTTAGCAGAACAGTGTTTCTTCAAATGGCATTGATGGGTAAACCTCAAAGTGAGCAGAGATTCTGTTCAAGGAAAAATGCAGATGCTTCTTCTATGAATTTACTGCTCCCTGGGTCATGTTCTGTACAGGCAGTATATCGGATATTCAGTGTGTTTGATTTCCACTGCTTTTCATAATTGATGCAAAGAGAAAGTATTGAGTTATATCTTCAGTTCATTCATTTATTTTTCATTGCAATGATGGGTTTGATTTGGTTTTGTGGATGTAGGGGTGGAAAAACTTTCCCTTCTCTTCTAGGTTCTTTGGCTGGTCTAATAAATTGATATAAGACAGATTAACAGGAGAAAAAAACAAACAAAAGTTTCATAACATGTGTACTTCCAGTATATATGGAAGAGACCCAGGAAAAATGAATAACTCTCTAAAATGTCTGAAGCCATCACTTTAAATATTATCTTCAGCTGAAGACAAAAGAAGATGTTGTGGTTGGGGAGTCAGTTATGGGAGGTGAGCAGGAAAAGCACAGTAATCAAACATATGGTTATGCAGATTTGTCATTGCCTTCTCCACTGGTAACAGTTTCTAAAGATTTAGTCATCCTTCTCTTCCCAGTACAGCCAGGAAAATACCAGTACAAGTGGCGATTTCTCTTATAAATCTAAATTTTCCTTTTTCTTAGAAAAGGAAAACTTTTATGCGGTTTCCAGAGCTTTTCTGTATGCTGTTTCTTAAAAATAATCAGCCTAAAATAATCAACATGCTAAAGAGGCGTATTTTGGGTTATATATTTTTCTCCCCTGAAGTGCTAAAATCTAGAATTCCAAAGGTGAATAAAACAAAGCTGTTGTCATAAAGGGCCTTGAATATCACAGTCAATCCAGAAGTATAAATACATTTCAAAGTATAAAGACCTACAGGGAGAAAACCCCTCCCCCAGCCTGAGAGTGTAAGGAAAATAGAGAGAGATCACCTTGAGGAGGAGTCTTAAAGGAAGACTAGATATTTGTCAGATAGGGAAAGGCATTTCAGGCACAGGGAACTGAATGTGAAAAAAGTATGAAGTTATGAAAATTAATGACAGTTCATGAAGCCATAACACTGTTAGCTTGGCTTGTGGGTGGTTGAACACAGGCAGATGGAAGTAAACCCAAGAGGTAAGGACCAAATTGTGAATAGCTTTGACTGTTGATATAAACTTGTTCCCATGGACAACTGAAAAATAGAGTGTTCCTCAACTGAGCAGGGGAAGAAAAGAACATGATTGGAAAGGAACATGATTGCAGGAAGCAATGAATTACTCTTTTCAGACTCACACTTACTTGCAAGGTGCCTGAGCATCAGTAAAGAAGGAAAAAATATATAAATATTTCACAATCATAAAACGGTGAAATATTTATGTAAATAATGAAGATGGAGAAATAGGGTGAGACAGGAAGATGAGAGACCAGTTAAAACTGTCCAGTCTGGTTCTGATAAAATAAGGGTCAGGACTAAGAAGCAGCAGTGGGGAGAAAGCAAGGAGAAATGAGGAGGTTTGCAATAAAACAAACATATCTTGATGGTAAGCTGGAGGGAGAACATGAAGAGGAAATTGTCAAAGATGACGACTAGTTTTTTGCTTTGGGAGAAGAGGTTTAATGGCATTTTTAAGCATCACTGAGAATTTAAGGGGAAAAACTATTAAATTTATAGGGTGCATGGAGAAGTCTGGACAGGGGCTTCCCAAAAGACATTTTTGAAAGGAAAAATTGTCAAAACCCCTGCCTCCTGTTTTGTTTTGTTTTGTCTTATCATTTTCACTAATCATCTGTATCCAGACTGCACTTATAAAATTCTTTCAGGTGTCCTTTTGGTCATCTGACTTCTTCTTGCAAATATCATGTGTTTGTTTTCATAGATTCTGTATCTTTCAAAAACTGAACACTGAATTTTCTAGAATAGAAAACAGAGAAGGTTAAGCAAGCTTGTTTCTCATGATAGCACGTTAAACCCTGCAGGAATATACCAAAATTAGCGTAAGATTACTGAGCTACTTTATCCCCCAAATAAATAAATAAGTAAGTAAGTAAGTAAGTGAGTAAGTAAGTATGCCCATGTTCCCATGTTTAGAAGAAGTGTGGGCTCAGTGTATTGCAAGGCTATCCCCTGAAGTAGAAATAAACCTCTGGAGAGATCTTTTCTGCTAACCAAAGGTGAAACCAGAGACATTTCTGCCCCCTTAAGAGGCTTCAGAAGCTAAAAGGGATTGGGACAGAAGGTGAAGGACAGTGTGACAGATGGGAGTCCTCCATTTTCCTCTAGAGAAAATTCTGCTATGTGCCCCTAACACCATCCTCCATGCCTCTCAGGACCCAAAAAAGCTTCAGAATCTATTAAGAAAGATTTCTTATTTCAGCTGAATGAAAGAGCTCAGCATTAATTGAAATGTGAGAGTTAGCCCTATGATTTTTTGTGTGTGTGCTGATATAATAATGATGATGTAATACCATCTGGAATAAAGACAAAGGTTACATCAAGTTGAAAATTATATTCCTAAGCCTTACTTATGGTAACAGGTTCAAGCAAGTTCTCAATTGTCATTAGTAGCTCTTGATCTAAGGAGGATTCTTTGGCTCGTCAGCAAATGCCGTGCTTCTTCCAAATAGCTCACTCCCATTCCTCTGCTCAGGCCCCAGGCTCTCACACAGAGGCTTCCTAATGACCTGCAGCCCAATCTTAAACTCACCACATCGCTGCAGTATGTCATATTCCATCAGGAGCTACTGTGCAAATAACATATTTCCATTTTTAAAGTCTGAAAAATGTCACAAAAAGCTTTTGGCATTTACATGACTCAGTCTTACACCCTCTAATTCTCTCTGCAGCTAATTTCTTATGTTCGATACATATCCACCACAGGAAACCAGGAATAACGATTACAGGAAAAGCTGAAGTTCGACAGCCCAGCCATTAGCATTCAGAAGTCTAAAGAATAGGGATTTAAATGGCACTATCGACAGTTATTTCTTACATAACGAAAATCGGGGCTGTCAACATGTGAGACATTAAAAAATATTCAGTAATTTTAGTTATAGCCCGTAGGGTTTTTTAATGCATTCCTGAGAACTAGCAAAAATCTACAAGATGTGCACCAAGAGGGCCTAATAGATCAGAGGAGTGAAATTACATTCAATGTGGGTAAAACAGCTTGCTGTATGTTCTCTAACTACTGATCTTATCTCTCATAAGCATGTCCCATGCTTCGTTTAATGTTGGACCACACTCATTGAGAGAGGAAATTCACGCTTGCATTTTATGAGGCTCACATGCAAAATCCACATTGTTTCCATTTCTTCTGTCTCACTTTACATAGATTGGGCTTTTATCTTTCTGCTGAATAACATTTGTTGTTTTATTTTCCACTGCTTAATATACAAGGGCTTACCAAAGGAAATGGAGAGACCAGTGGCAGGTCTGTTTTAGCCCTCAGGAAGAGATTCAAATACACTCTGAAAATCTGCTTATTCAAATTTGGTTACATTGCATGCATGACCCCAGTGGGAAAAATGTGCACGATTCATAACTGCTCATTGCTGAATTGTCCGAAGTTAGGTAAAATAGCACAGGTTCCCGAATAGTATCATGATATGCTATGTGTGCAGCACGCCAACACAAACTAAGCAACAAACAACTTCTTTTTTCTTTTTAAAAGCACAACTGCCATGCCACAGCTGTCTACAACCCAGATCTTTAATTCATTGATTGATTCTCATATAACTGATTGGCTAATTGTTAAGATGTACAAGTGACTAAACAACTGGCCTTCATAATTTGATTTTGTCTGCAAAACTATTCAGCTAGCTGGAGTCACCTACAGAACAAGCAGTTTGTCTTCTACTGGTACTTTCCCTGCAAAAATAAAAGCTGACCACAAGCATGGCAAATATCTATTATAGAAGAAGCATCATTTCTTTCACCTTTATGTATCTTCCTAGGTCAACATGAAGGATAGAGTTCTTGGATGATACCTTTACACTAGATTGTTAACTTAATCATTAACATATTTCCAAGTCAATCTAGATTTTTAAATTAAAATCAGGCTCTAGTAAGGCAGTTTCCTAGAAGACTCAAGCAGAAGACTCAGGACAGAAGGACTCAAGCAGATTTTCACTAATGTGGTGATCAGACTAAATACCTTTGATATAAACAACTGTATTTCAAATAACTGTGTGTGCATTTATAATAAATACCAATTGGCTAGAGTACTGCCAGATGGCTTTTTTATTCAAATTCATCCTGACTTGCTTCTGAAAAAATTTACTTTATAACCGATAGACCTTGTATAAGGTTTTGCCTCAATAGTAACAGCTCAGTTGTGATACTGATGCCATTACACAGTTGCCTCAATTAGAAGACACACTAAGGGATATGTTAAAAGGTCATCTTGAAAGCAGTGACTACATCTCCATCATATATAATATATATATATATATGTGTGTATATATATATGTATATATATATATACACACACAAACACATATATGTATACGTATATGTATGATAATTTATATTTTAAATTAAATTTTAGGATCAGAGAGATTTTAAGAACCTATTTTATCCTGGTGGGAAATGATTTAAGGGAAACAAGCACTGAGAATTTCCTATGTTCCATCCCCTAACTCTTCAAAGAATAATCTCCGCCATTGGTTGACATTCTTTTCCTATTTAATAAATACGTACTGAATGTCTTCCATATTCTCACCCCCTGATGGGAGCAGAGATGTTTACAAGAATACTTAAGCCTTCAAAGTAGCTTTCTAATATTCACTCACTAATCCATGCATTCATTCAACACATATTTATTGTATATTATGAAGCAGATACTGTGATGCTGATAAAGAAATAAAAAATGGACTCTGCATATGGACTTGACATTGTTAACTGGGGAGACCAACACACCCACAGATATTTAGTATGTGCACACTATGTTAAGTGCTAATTACAGTATGTGCCAGATACCCTAGCAACGTAATGAGAAAATGGACTCATTCTCCAATGGAGGTAGTAGAAATATGGTTTGGTAAGAGAGAAGGGGCTTAGAAAGCTTTGCAGAGAGCGTGACATTTAACAGAGGCCATCCAAAGTGAGTGGGTCCCCAGGGTGGAGTGGGCAGCATGGTCACCCAGAGCAAATGGAAGAGCATGAAGAAGGGCAGAGGGTTGCAAGTGCATCAGAGGAGTGTGGGTCCTCCAGTTTCTTGAGCTTGGGAACAGAAGTGTGTGAGTTATAGTTATTGCAACATATTCCCTTCCATTCAAAGCAGAAGTTATAAACTTGTGCCCTTTGGATCATTTTTGGCCCTGACACGTTATGCTTGACCTATGCAGTGTTTGAATGCATGGACAAAATTTAAACATGGGAGGAATTCACAAAAATTCACATTTCAAGCTGCTTTTGTAGAAGTATGTTTTTAGCAAAACTGGACCAGAATGTCTATTTGGAAATAATCTGCTGCAGACATGCAATGATAGCCCCCATTCTAGAAGACTCTCTTTTAGTTTTACTATAGTTCTCAGTAGGCCAGCTTCACTCATTAATGTTCCTTGACAGGCTGTAGCTGGTGTTTTATTTGAGATGCCTGGTTTAAGGTTGTAGTACTTCTGAAAAGGCAATTGACCCTGGGAGGAAAAAAGTGGAATGTCTCTCTGAACTGTTAATCAGTCACTTGTCATTATTCTTCAGGTGTAAATGAAGGTTTGGAGAGCAACCTAGAATAGAGGAATAAAAAGCAGAGCACAAGGTCAGTAAGCATCAGAGTGTTTGGTTTTGTGGAGAATTTGGTGGACTTGGAAAGGAATAAAGGAAGGAGAACTTTACAGTTTCATGCTTTTGCCATGGTTAATTAAAATATAAATATTTACTTCAAACTAGGAACCCACTATGAGAATTTGAGTTAAAACACTGACCTTTTCTTGACTATGCTTATTTTTTTCTAGATAGTGTCCCTTTTTGCAAGCCTATGATTTTTTTT
>NW_006779287.1:1490097-1492921 GCF_000442215.2 Lipotes vexillifer | reverse complement strand
CGTTGCGGAGCACAGGCTCCGGATGCGCAGGCTCAGCAGCCATGGCTCACAGGCCCAGCCGCTCCGCGGCATGTGGGATCTTCCCGGACCGGGGCACGAACCCGTGTCCCCTGCATCGGCAGGAGGACTCTCAACCACTGCGCCACCAGGGAAGCCCAAGCCTACGATTTTTAATGGTTAAAATTCTAAGTCTGTCTCAGGGATCTCCTGAAAAGTTACTGGCCCTATGCCCACTGACTGAATTCCAGTCATGGACATTATCCCCAGGTAATTAAAATGTTCACTTAGAAAAAAAAAAAAAGCCAAGTATCACATAACATTGTTAACCTTCTTCTCAGATAACGTACTCAGTGTCAGAATTATCTGTACTGCCTTGGGGCTTTTTTGAAGAGTGAATATCATTGCACACACTGTCAGCATACACCATGTAGGAATAATTATCATCATTAACCTGAGTCTTATTAAGCTTCCTTCTTATTAATATGTATTGCCATTCACTGTAAGTGCTAAGTTGTGGCAGAAAAACAAAAGAGATAGCTGAATAAAGATGGCATTCCAGGCTTCAGTTACATTATTAAAATATTTAGAAAGTGAAGCTAATGAGTTCACCTTTCTTCTCAAAACATACAGATTCCCAAATGCTCCTAACCTTTGAAAGAACATGTCAGTTGAATATATAAGAGGAGGGAAGAGGGTGTTTGAAAAGAGCCAGACATCATGTATTGTTCATTCACAGAAGACAATGAATAAAGTCATTGATTTGATCAAAATGCTTGCGAATTACTGAATTCCACTTTCCAGATGTAACATTTGGAAACCATATGCTTGGAATCTGCAAACCAAAACCAGATGAAACATTTGCACTAGCTTTTTCTATCACACCTTTAAAGAGTTCCCAAACTCTAGGGGACAGCTCCTATAGAGGAAAGTGCTGGACTTAACAAGTAGGGAATTACTCTGCAAAGTCAGGGGTAACGATGGAGCTGGGCCATGGAATGGACAGAGGTGTCATCCCTGGGTAAAGCAGTATGGCTAGGGCTCCGCAGTGTCAGGTTGTTTTGAACTACAAAGAATCAGGACTTTGAAAGGCAGTACGTAAAATGAAATATAGACCCGCTCCAATGGAGAATATGGAAAATTAATGAAAAGATTCCAAACATTAAAACATTTCATGGCAAATAGAGGCATATTTCAAACAACCAGATTTGAAAGAAAAAGTTACACTTGGCTTCCATGGGCTACTCTGTCTTCCCATATATCTTCCAGATGCATTTGAAGTTACCAACTCTCATCTAAAACTTGTTCATGGACCTCATTTTTCTGTTACATCTCCTGAGAAAGAGTGATAAGGACAACTAAATGAATTGATGAAGATGTGGCTTTCCTCCTCTCATGAACCCACCATGCTTTACCCCCTCCTCTACCCTTTTACAGCCCCACTCCCTGCCTATACACATCTACAGTTGTTCTAGATTCAGTTACAAGGTGGACTTAAGTTTTGTGGAACCTGAACCATATATAATTTCGGTAGTTGTCTTTCAGGAAAAGATTATGATACAAAATTAAGTATGAACATGAATATTTATTTGGAATGAGAAAGAAAATCACAGCAAAATCAAAGCTAAAATATCTGGAAAATATTGTAATCATTAAAAAATGTAGAAAAATAATACAGAAGACTTATTTAACGAACTCCTTGACACATTCCTGTAATGCTTTTCTTTCATTTGGCTGCATATTCTTTGATCACTTCTTCAAATGACAACAGTTTTATAATATCTTTCTATAAAGAGAATAAAAAGATAATTTAATCTTCCTAACATAATTGGTTGAATTTGTTTTTATTAGTAGTAATGAGATGCATAAAACATTAAACATCAGCACAGACATAATCACTGTTCGTAGAACTGCTAGGAATTTGTGTCCTGTAACTCAGAAATTCTTATATATTCCATACTTCAAAAAGCCATCAAAAAATAAAAATAATGTAGGGTACATTTGAATTTCATAAAATGCATTACAGAGTATATTCAGGATAGGAGAGAACTTCTGTTTTGACTGAGTGCTGATGTTAATTGAATCCTCCACTTATAATTTAAAATATCTGATGACTAGAAATATTTTCTACAAACCAGCTTGTGTATTTTTGTACGTTGGACCTTGTTTCTCATCTTCAACCATATATTTCTGATGTTGACCATTGTAAGACACATTCATATCATGATACAATCTCTGGCCCTGTCCCGCCATGGGAATCAGCCCAGTAGGCATTTGGAGTATTCCAGCTCTAACTGGGTAGCCAGTAATTTAACTAACAATCAGGAGATTGAAACGATACGCCACTAAACCCAAGTTTAGTGTATCCACAACTCAGCTTCTCCTTGGCCTGATCTGAGACATACCTCCTGCCATTGCAGCCTCATCTGACAAAAAAGAAGTTGTGAGTGAAGAGAAGCAATAGTGGACAGAAATACCATATATTACTTTAACCAACTTTATCTAATTCTGTGACTCTTTGGACACATTTCTAGGGTCTCTCCTGTTATCATGGAAGTGTAACTTAAGTTTCATTAACTTCAAGGTAAAGTCCCTTCCAACAGTTCAAAGATCTGGTAGAATTTTTATCTCTCAAAATTCCATTATTTAAGCATACAAATATGTGTGTAAAATGTTAAGATTTTTCAAATTAAAATAAAAGCATAAAATAAATAATTTTGTATACTCGCATAGACAAATATACTTAATTGAGCAGTTAAAGCCTTAAAATCTGTAAAATGGGGGCTTCCCTGGTGGCGCAGTGGTTGAGAGTCCGCCTGCCGATGCA